>NW_024726559.1:97500-295000 GCF_018991925.1 Homarus americanus
TAATCGACAATATCCATCCCACGTGGTGTAAATTGCTATTATCTGAGTCCTGATCATGTGAGGACCGCCCAGGGAGGGGTGGACGGGGCGTGGTACACATAGAGGTGAGACTATCCTCATCTAACACCTGATTCTGAACCTTATCAGTGTAGATGATGAGAGACGCCAAGGTGCTGCTTACCTGGAGCGGCGGTCACCTCGGTCTTCATGCTTTCTTTGTTACCTTTTTTTAGTCGGGAGGAGTCTTATGTCGGGTCAGTCTTATTCTCGCTGGTTATTCCCGAGTGTTTGAGTCTATGGGATAATTAACCCTTTAAAAGACGAACAACCTAGACATATTTGATACCGAGTTAAACTAAATGTGAGAAACAGATTTATTTGTCGTGTAAAATATTACCATTCAATATAATTTCCTCAGGAGTTGGACACACGTCATAGTATTATCGTGACCAAACTCATTTATATCCTATTTGTTGACAGTACCGAGTCGTGGCCCGTCAGCTCAGCACAACAATAATAAGATCTCCGGAGCCTCGAGATTCTGCCACTACAGCTTCATAAAAGCCTAAAGAAGTCCGCCCACGGTCTTAGAGTCTGTAAACTGCCTCCCCGGCATTGTTTGGTCACGAGGTCGAGACACGCATGACGGTCACATGAAGTGTTGGTCATTATGCTTCCGGATACTTTATAGGCTTAGCTGAGACTATAGGCTTAGCTGAGACATACAGTAGGCTTAGCTGAGACATTGACTTAGCTGGGACATAGGCTTAGCTGAGAACATAGGCTTAGGCAGCTTACAATAAACAAAATAAAAGCGCTGTCACTTGGTTTATAAGCGAGTTACATTTAAAGCGTCAAAAACACTTAATTAAATTTAAATTCTCAACCAGGAACAACTTTCAACATAACCTGGTATTAAGCGCCGCAGTTCTGAAGTAAGAGAAAGAAAACAAAACCTTGCCCACTGGAGGTCATCACCACACTCAGGTCAGCCAGTTACTCTGCTCGGAAAGGAAGCCGGGAGTGTGGACAGGGATGTGTAACAGGTGATAACCTAACCTAACCAAATTTATAGTAACCTAACCAACCTATTCTAACGTATCATAGCTTAATCTAATTTAACCTAACCTCGCGTAAACCAACTTAGCCTAACCTAATTTAGCTAACCTCACGTAACATAACCTAACCAGAATCAAGCCTTACCTAACCAAAACTTAACCTAACCTAACGTACCACATTCAACAGAGTGCTCGCCGTAGCTCAAGATAAAACAAGTGACCGCTCTTACTCTAAGCGATGGCAAATGTAAACACGACACCGAGACTCTCCCTCTGACCATTCCATCCGGGGGATAAAACTGGCTAATGCTCGGTATGGATAAGACCGGTCACCGCCTACACTAACCAGACCCTACTTCACCCTTCTCCTCGCCCCTGCAACCCAACACGACACCATACCATTTTCAAGAAGGACGATATTTATATTTTTGTATATTGTGGTTCTCAACTTTATATTCTTCTGTCGTTGGTCACTTTCATGTCTCCAAATGAGGGAGGAAGATGTGTAAAAAAAAGTAGAGAGAGAGAGAGCAGGGGGGGGGGGGTATGCAGAACCTTAACCTAACCATGACTTCATCGCCTCCAAAACAAAGACAATATTATTTAGATTTATTAAATATAACTCGGTATTCAATAGATCGGTGACGTCATGTCCGTCCGCCATATTCAGCCTCTGACTGTCTCTATACGTGTAAGTGTTAAAGGCTGTATTAACACTGTTGCTGCCGCTGGGGGATAATCAGATACATGGATGACAACACCGCCCCGAGTGCTGGTGGTGCTGAGTGCAAGGCCTTGTGACGCCCGCCCCCTCCTGTCCCGCCTAGCACTCCCCGCCCCCCGCCCAGCACCCGCCCGCCCCGCCCTAGCACCCGCCCGCCTAGCAGCACCTGCCCGCCTAGCACCTGCCCCGCCCCGCCAGCCACATGCCCTCCTCTCCATTACCCCGTAGCCCGTCTGCCTTATACTGTACCTTACTAATATATCTGTATTAATATTTTACGTCGGCGTGTACCTCCAGGACCCCAGATCGTAAATTTCTAAGAACAGCAAAATCCAACATTAATAACATTAATGAATCTTTATGGTAGAAAGAGGAACAATTACCACGACACATTACAACAACACACAGCGAGCAATTATCAAGTAATTCCTAACATCAAAAGCCCACCGACCGCCCTTTCTCACAGACTCCCCACCGGGCCACTAAAAACAGCCTCTGCATCACGCATACCGATTTATAAAATGCACGCGTGCTGCCTGACGCTCGCCCAGCCCCCAACACGCACGTCATCTGTCACCTCTAAATGTATTATTCACTGTGTTAACATGTACACGTCCAGGTTTTCATTAATTCACAAACAGACAAGAAAACTGTAGATGGAGTTTTGATGTCAATATTTATTTACACATGAAGCTGAACAGAAAAAGGGGGAGTGAGAGAAAACTGTGAGAGAGAAGGGGGGACTCGTGTAGCTAGTGTGACTATTACCTTATCATATTTATTAACTTCTTCCCGGGGAAATATCTAGACATTTTTGAATAACTGCTAAAGAGAAAGAATTTAACTTGTTTAGACATGTGAATGAGGAAATGTCTCGTCATGCTGTTATGAGTAATGATTTACCTTTGTTTAGTCTGCTGTGTACTGACACATGGAGGCTAATATATACAGCACGAGTTAGCAGTTATCGACACGAGCTAGCGGCTATCAGCAACGAGTTAGTGGTTATCAGCAACGAGTTAGCGGTTATCAGCAACGAGTTAGCGATTATCAACCACGAGTTAGCGGCTATCAACCACGATTTCGCGGTTATCAGCAACGAGTTAGTGGTTATCAGCAACGAGTTAGTGGTTATCAGCAACGAGTTAGAGGTTATCAGCAACGAGTTAGCGGCTATCAACCACGAGTTAGCGGTTATCAGCAACGAGTTAGTGGTTATCAGCAACGAGTTAGTGGTTATCAGCAACGAGTTAGCGGTTATCAGCAACGAGTTAGAGGTTATCAGCAACGAGTTAGCGGTTATCAACCACGAGTTAGCGGTTATCAGCAACGAGTTAGTGGTTATCAGCAACGAGTTAGCGGTTATCAACCACGAGTTAGCGGTTATCAGCAACGAGTTAGTGGTTATCAGCAACGAGTTAGTGGTTATCAACCACGAGTTAGCGGTTATCAGCAACGAGTTAGTGGTTATCAGCAACGAGTTAGTGGTTATCAGCAACGAGTAAGCGGTTACCAGCAACGAGTTGACGAGCGTGGTTGGGGATGATCAGATGCATAATGTCGGGCAGTGAGCCGTGTCGGGTGTGGTGACGGTAACACATGTCTGGTGATAGGCGCGCTACATATGGCTCGACCAGCTCCTCCTCCCGTACCAAACACCCTCTACCTACCCTGCCACACATCCCAGACCTTCACACCCTTCCTACTCTCTCTCTCTCTCTCTCTCTCTCTCTCTCTCTCTCTCTCTCTCTCAGATGAGATGTTCCCCACCACCTATCGTCACCGCCCACTGTTGGTACTGACGGTGCGGGAGGTCTAACCTGGTGTGAGACTGACCCGCCCTGAGAGCTGACTTTTTGCCTCATCATCATCGTCATTATCATCGTCATCGTCTTCATTATTCCACATTGTTTTTCTCCATTACCGATTAAAACAAGGAATAATATACATGAAATTGATTACCATTTAAAAAGGGTAAATATATTGTTTACCTGAGATGATACAGCGGGAAAAAATATTGGGGGGGGGGAATTCTTGTCAGGTGAGATGAGTCAGCGTGAACCTTTTGTCAGGTAAGATAAAGGTCTAATTTAGCGTATCATCTGAGCTTCCTCGACTCTCTTGTTATACAGGATATGATTCGGTCTATTTTACCTTACACAGTTTATATTTTTTTAATATTAATTTTTATATTTATTTTAGTGTTGTTTGTGGTGATGCTTAAGACAGACAAAATCTATCTTGTAAACTGTTGAGTCGTGTGGAGGTGTGACAGTCAAGCATGGTCGGGGTGACAGTGCAACGTGATCGGGGTGACAGTCAAGCGTGGTCGGGGTGACAGTGCAACGTGATGGGGTGACAGTCCAGCATGGTCGGGGTGAGCATGGTCGGGGTGACAGTGCATGGTCGGGGTGACAGTCCAGCATGGTCGGGGTGACAGTACTGGGTGGAGACCGTCACTGCAAAATGATCAATTAACAGATTACTGCGACATTTTATAGTAAAACAAAACAAAAAATTATGTATCACAAAATTGGCGTTGGTCAATCGATCCCTGGACCAGATTTCCAGGTAGTGTGTCATTAATTAAGGCTGACACACCTGATTAATAGTGCCAGATTAGTGGTTATATGAAGGTGATATATAAAGGTGTGTAGCGAGAGGTGTCAGATTATACCTTATAACCCCCTTGAGTACGATGATTAAACCCCTTGAGTACGATGATTAAACCCCTTGAGTACGGTGATTTAACCCCTTGAGTATGATTATTTAACCCCTGGAGTATGATTATTTAACCCCTTGAGTACGGTGATTTAACCACTTGAGTACGATAACTTAAACCTTTTGAGTACGGTAACTTAATCCCTTGAGTACGATAAATGTTGATCAAACCTTTATCTAAGTTTGGTGTAAAGCCACAGACCCGTTCTCTGTGTATCTCTCTGTTATGGCAGTCTCACAGGAAACCTCTCACTCCAGTAGTGCTGTTAAGTCATGTCACAACACTTACAGTTAACACACTACACACACACACACACACACACACTGTACCCTGCGTGAGGTACCATTTTATATGAGAAGGACTAATGAGTACAGGTGCAGCCAGGTGTGTACTTGTCGCCCCTCACCTGGAGTTGTGTTTACATACGTGACAAATTCAGTGAACTTGTGGTTGAGGTAAGGATGATATATGAAGCACTTGAGTCTTATTTAGTTCATTTTGTTAACTATGATATCACACAAATTAACGTCAATATTTGTAACACCATCATACAACTGTTACTTGACGTCCTTCAATGAAAAAGTTCCTCGTTGAACCTAGTGCTCGTGTTCAAAGGCTTACACACTACTTCCCTGATGAACAGTTGGTAATCAGTTTTGTAAATCCCTTGTGTGATGGCAGTATACACCAAGTACCTTTCAAAAACAACTACTTCTCTTAAAAGCCTCAGCTGTGTCAATATTATTGTTGTTGTTCACTTTGTATATGTAATATTCTAGCTAAATTAACTCTGTCGATTTCACTCTCTCATAAATGGAACACTGTGTAGTCTGTGGGCTGAGTGTAGCTGTGGGGCTCTTTCGCTTCCTCAATCACCGTCCAGTTATATCCGGGTTTAGCGCTGTGGAACTGCCTGTCATAAACTGTTTTTCCTACGTCAGAATAACCTCAGTCAACCCAATTCATTTTACTTCAAAAATCTTCAGTATATGACAGAGGTGACGCCTTGGTGAATGGACTTGCCAGACGTATATAAATATACATGTCTACCTATTTACAAACATGCATTTACATATTCCTGTATAAACAGAAGAATAGGCAAATAAATCATAGAATTATAAACGCTGAGGCAATTATGAAACAAACTTTATTATACGTCAGTAAAGCCTGACGTAAACGAAAAAATGAATATAAAGAACATGAAAGGTGATGTTGTGTGGAGGAGGAGGAGGAGGAGCGTGAGTGTGACAGGCAGGTGTGGGCGGGTGGACAGGTAAGCAGATGGAGCTACCTGTAGTGTTGTTGGCCACGGTAATTAGTCCCATGGTGTGTGGAGGGCGGGTGGCGTGAGGTGCCGTGATCACACTCCCCTGCCACCCTTACATTACCCACAATAATTAAAGGCTTGTGGGATTACCAAGAACCCGGGTCCCCTCTTGTCCTCCCTCCTCTCACTCACTAAAAATACCTCCGTGGTCGTACCTGCTCACTCATTACGGTTTTGTAATACTGTGATTCTCCATAAACCTTTACATTTTCAATTCAGTCTCTTGGCATATTTTTTTCTTCTTTATTATTTATCACTCGATATTTTAGTTGTCTTAGCAGCACAGTATACTGCTTGTTTATCGACTCACTCACTCACTGGCGGAGATAATGATGATGATGTTGCTACTATTATTATTATCGTCATTATTACTATTATGTTTTGTTATTATTATTATTATTATTTTTGTTGTTAAAATATCAGAGGAGTATTTGTAGTTTTAATTAGTATTGAGTTATAAGGTAAAGTAATTAATGTACCTGACTCACCTGACCCCACCGGATAGAACAGGTGAGGGCCCTTGAGGGATGATTCCTATTATTGCATCCTTGTGTTTAGTAAATACAGTTTAATTACCATTTTCTTATCGTATATAAAGCCTTTTCTCTGGGCCGTTAAACTTCCAACAGCAACAAGTCTTATATAAATCTTTAATAAAAACGAAATACAAAGTAAAAATAATATTGAACCCCCATTGTAATTAATTATTTTACCACACATGTTACTGAGGTAGTGAAGGTATGTGTAAGGGGTGAGCGTGGTGGCAAACTAAATACATATTAACTTCCCAAGTACTTAGAGCAACGTTCTGTGAGGTCTTTATATATATAAGCCTCAGTGAAACTCGTCTGTCTGAAAGTTACTCTGCGGTTCATAGTCGAGAAGTTAATTTTAACTTTTAATTGTTCTGTGTTAATGTTATTATATACTATATGGGACCATCTAACCCCCCACCTTATTGCCCATCATCCACCCTTACTGTCCATCACCCCCCTCACCTGCCCCTTACTGCCCATCATCCTCCTCCCTCACCCTCCCCTTACCTTCCACCCTCTCCGCTCGCCTTCCCCCCATTTTTGCCACTATAGCCCCCCTTACCCTCCCCTCCATCACCCAGCCTCCCTGCCTCACCTTCCCCTCATCCAACCTCCACCGAAAAATATTAACCCTCTACTCAAATCAGTAGCCCACTGACCCCCTCCACCCCTCGCCCTCATCATCCACCCCCTCACCACCATCATCATCCACCCCTCACCACCATCATCCTCCCTCACCACCATCATCACCATCATCATCCACTCCCTCCACCACCATCATCATCCACCCCCTCACCACCATCATCATCCACCCCTCACCACCATCATCATCCACTCCCTCACCGCCATCATCATCCCCCTCACCACCATCATCATCCTCCCTCACCACCATCATCATCTACTCCCCCACCATCATCATCCACCCCCTCACCACCATCATCATCCACCCCCTCACCACCATCATCATCATCCACTCCCTCCACCACCATCATCATCCACCCCCCTCACCACCATCATCATCCACCCCTCACCACCACCATCATCATCCACTCCTTCACCATCATCATCCACCCCCTCACCACCATCATCATCCACCCCTCACCACCATCATCATCCACCCCCTCACCACCATCATCATCCACTCCCTCACCTCACTTATTTGGACATCTACCAATACCTGGACGTGAAACTGGATGCCGTCTGCTGGATGACTACTTGAACAAAGGTCTGAATGCTAGCCAAGACATTGTTTCTCTCACAAGACTGTCAACACGTGGTAGAGGCATAACACAAGACTGTCAACACGTGGTAGAGACATAACACAAGACTGTCAACACGTGGTAGAGACATAACACACGACTGTCAACACGTGGTAGAGGCATAACACAAGACTGTCAACACGTGATAGAGAGAGAGACAGACACTCAGACAGAGAGCTTCACAGTTTAACATGACAGACATTGATAAAACCTGAAGAAGAACGAGGACCTCATTGCGTCAGGTGTATACGTTAGGTGGGCAGGGCGTGTAGAGGAGCTCGTAAATCAAGAGGTGATCAGATGACACGTGCAGAGTCTTATATGGTACTTTATTACCTCGTGGGAAGGTAGAGTCTTAGGGGCGTCGTGTGCTGGTGTGGTGTGTAGCTTAACATAATGTACCGAGTTTGGGAGTGTGAATTCTTTTCCGATCACACCTGAAGAATCTCCACCCCAGTTTATTTCACCTAAAGATTAACCACAATAACGCTAACCTAACCTGACCTAACCTAACCTAACCTAACCTAACCTCATATAGAGAGGTGATAGATATGTAATACTCCACATAGCACATAACCTTGTTTAACTCTCTCTCTTTAAACCAATTAGCAAGTTCGTAACGCTGCAACTTGCCCGCCCCAGTTAAGATGCTTTAATAGTCTAATATAACCATCATTAAATCCTATAAGATATGTTTAAGTATATTGTATTTTACTACATAGAATTCTTTTTCAATATCAACATCGTCTAAATTACTTGTGTCAGATGTTCAAACGGTGATATTTGTTCTAATTTCTCTTCTATGTCTCAGTCTATTTTGATTTTGAGATGAATCAGGTTTTAGTTTTATTTTAACTAATGTTTTATGAAAGTTAGCATCAATGGTTTACTCAATTTACTAAGCTGGGTTTATATAGTGTTTTAAGACTCCGACAAGTGCCTAAAATACATACATACATACATACATACATACATACATACATACATACATACATACATACATCTTCACTACCCGACTATACTAACACTTTCCTCCTCACTAACTTCTCTTCATCTCGTCTTTCTTACTTCATTTGATCCAACTTTAACGAGACTCTGAACCCTGATATAATAATTTTGCTCCTGTATAAATCAGTGTTACATAATATACACACAAGAGAGGTACTGTACGTTGGTGTGAGTTAATGAATGTAATTGTTAGCGAGAAATGTGTTTGTTTAGTGTTAATTATTGTACAGTCATTACAAACTCGACGAATTTTCCATCTATTGTGATATTTATAATTAGAATTGAGAATTAATAAACTGTTCTCTCGGCCGTTCATACCAATAAATTTTCGAATATATGAATACAGATTTTTAGAATTAATTGAGCCTCCATTGAGCATAAACAAATAACGTATTTAGGTCATGGAAACTCAGTCAAAATATATTTTTTTGGTGTGTGTGTTTACAACGTAGGATGGACAGTGTGTGTACTGCGGCTACTGCTTAGGGCTGCACACACACACACACACACACACACACACACACACACACACACACACACACTCACTGTTATGACCACTTCCTCATGTTTCCTCTCACCATTGTTAACTATTCTCCTGCCGTCTCATAGTGGCCGCCCAGCCAATCAGACAGGTTGACTGGTCTTATCATTAGCATTAACTAACCTCTCCTCAAACTGGCCGTCCCCCATTAATGACTGTCTGGCCCACGCTCCTCACACAAGTGTTCCCATCACTGTCGGTGAGTGTTTAAGCCATAAAGCAACACAGGTGAGCGTTAATGGTTGTTAAGTCTCAACTTTTGAGTCATTAAATTAGAGTTCCTGGTCAGGTAAGCGGTAGTCAGAGAACAAGTCTTACATCGGGGCGCCTCGTTCATTAGGTCCAGGTTTAAGAGAGGCGGGGGAGTTAATATATCACTTAGAGGGTTAACAACTTCCCATGTGAGCTATCGTGACGGATCACCATCATAACAGTTGTCTCCCCGTCAGCTGTCAGTCACCACACCCTCCAGGTCACGCCACAATACTTGTTTTAACTCTTTGACAGCACCATTATTTATGTCTTTAAGGGGGTGACGGCCCCTTCCCTGTGAATCAGTGATTCCATTACAGCAGCGTGTCAACTGTAGCCGTTGTTTCTACTGTAACAGTGACACCACTACAGTTGTGTCTCCACCCAGACAGTGATCCCAGTCGACCTGCTAGATAAGGTCACACTGGTGCAACAGATCACTACTCTTCATAGCCTCGTTAGTTACAGATTAAGGGAGCGTCATAAAGCTTGTGGTGGGGTCAGGTGAAACACCAAGATATACACACACGTGTATCTTGAAGTATATCTTCTTGAACGAGTAATGAAGTGATCCACAGTCGCTCACACTCGTGTTGAACTTCGCCTCCTCCCCTATACTTCACCTCCAAAAGGTCCTAATTAACCAGAATCAGATAGTTTTTATACGAGTCGGCAGCGACCATGGCTAGCCAGGATTTATGGCTGGTGTCTGGGCCTGGGAGACACAGTGACCCGGGGCAAACCAGAGGCTCCCCGCGCCGCGCCCCGCCCAGCCTGAAGTGACCCCCTAACTTAGCTCCAGCCTTCACACAACCACCACCACCACTCCTGTTTCCATAATTCTCACGTCAAGGAAGATCTAGATAGCAGCGTTAGGATGTGTTAATTCGGTCTAGGAGGGAAGGTAGTGGGGAGATAATGGTATTCACGAGACAGTATTAACTGATATTAAGATAAGTGAGAGTTTCGACTTTACAGGGTCCTTCATTAAGCCCTGGCTGGCGGGTCACCGGAGCCGCGCAGGCCAGGGTCGGGGCTGACTGTCTGAGGGACACGAGGAGGTCATGTGTGGGTCTATTATTATTATATGACATCAGTTCTTTAAATGTGTTTACCTTTACCATAAACAAACTGATGTATCATAACCTATCATGAGCTCACAAGAGGTTCACGTGTGTCTGTCTCAAACTTTAGCTGTCTTGAGCAGGATCATCTTCAA
Source organism: Homarus americanus (assembly GCF_018991925.1). Taxonomy (NCBI): domain Eukaryota; kingdom Metazoa; phylum Arthropoda; class Malacostraca; order Decapoda; family Nephropidae; genus Homarus; species Homarus americanus. The sequence goes on from NW_024726559.1 coordinate 108,147, forward strand.
CCTCGTGTTCCACCTGTTTAATCAGTCTATCAAAGTACCGCCTTTATATCTGAGGGTTGGCGACCACAGTCCTCCACTTTAAATGTTTTCACGACTCTGGATAATATTTAGTTAATAATATTTTTGTTCGCTTATTTTTCTCAACAGTAAGCAAAACGAGGCATTAATTGTTTATATAATTTTAATGTGTCGCACCAACCACATGTTACTGGCTAAAAAAATCATTAATTTCAATACTAATAAACACAATTGTATGCGTGAAATTAAAAACAATATTTACAGTGTTGAGCAAAAAGTATTGGAACACAAAACGTAATAACCGATTTTTTAATATTTTGTCTGAATAATAAGTTTAATGCAGCAATTAATAAAAAAAACAACTAATGTGTTTATAGACCTAAAATAATGATGTTTTTAGTCAATGTTTTATATAATATCTAATGGTAATAAATTTGTTTAAGTAACTAGAATTTACTGTACATTTTAGAAGGCTTATGTGTGTACTTTCCCGATAAGGATTTGGAGATATTATTTTGCTCAGTAATAAGTCACAATTAAAAGGTTTTAGACAAATAAACACGGTAGCTAACTTAAATTTGGGTTAATTATTGTTTTCGTTGTCTGTTAAACTAAACCATACCTTGGTGGCCTACTGTCTAGATACGGTATTATAGTTTACCATAAGACGCCAATGAGGAACACACATTCAGAAAGCTCACTAAAAAGAAGACCTTGTGATTTGAGTATCAGAAAGTAAAATTTTTGAAAGTTTAGTTGATTTTGACAAAGAAAACAAGATAAATAAAAGCCAAGACGTACCCCGAGGCAGAGTGTGGGTCAGGCCATGTCCCTGTAATAAGTTTAGTGAGGCTGAAACTTAGGAAATTAAAAAAAAAAAGTGGAAAAAAGTTAAAGGAGATTTAGGAAAAGAGAAAACAGACTCAGGGATAAAATGTGAAGTTGGAACCTTATTTTTTGTGTGGTTGGAGGAAGGACTTGGAGAGTATAAGATATATAATAGATGTGGAATTAATTTAAACACACACACACACGCACACACACACACACACGCACACACACACACACACACACACACACACAGTTTCTACTATACACAAAGGTAATATCAATCAAACAGAGTGCCGTCCTCATACCTGAATGTAAACACTATAACTATTTGTCGCAGTGTTTTGTTCTGTAGAAGTATTCATCTGTTGTGGTCATATTAGTCCTGTTATTGTTACTTTCTTTCAGCCTAATTTGTTAATGTTTATATTCAAGTTCACTGTTGATTATTATAACAAAAACTGGTGTGTGGGTGTCTGTCTGTCTGTCTGTCTGTCTGTTCTTAACTTTCAACTATTAACAATGAAATAAGATGGCAGATATATTTCGTGCACTGACGCCACATCGCCAGCTTAATTCACCCCACCCGGCTCCACCCCTTCCCCACCCGGCTCCACCTCCACCCCGTCCCCACCCGGCTCCACCCCCACCCGGCTCCGTCCCCACCCGGCTCCACCTCTACCCCACTCCATCCCCCATCCTGCAGTAGTGGGGAGAGAAAGGGGAGTAGGCGTGGCTGGTGGAGTAACAGACGATGTATCTTCCCTTATCACGGGCTCGCAGTGTTGACATAAAGGATCCTTGGAGGGACTGCTCGCTGGAGACCATAATAATACTGCCTGGGAAAAGAAAAAAAAATCTCCCTACCAACTTTTCCTCCAGATCAAACTGAGGAATTTGTGTGAGCACCTGAGTTTTATTGAGCATTGTTTAATTAGTCTCAGGTAACTTGTGGCGTACCTACTGATATGTTGACTGAGGTAATATTATTTAATTGAGGAGTACAACTGGTGTCACTACAGGGAAATATGAAGCTTTGATGGACTCTTACTAGGGAAGGATAATACAGGTGGATGCAGTCTTAACCTTTCGAGAAATATAAGATAATATAGTAATGTTTATATAGTTCATTTTGGTGTACATTACATAAAAGGAATTCTATCATATAAAGTAATTAGAATAGAATAAATTAAATGATCTTCCATGTTAATATTTCTTATTGTAATGTTATTTAATTGGATATATTATATAGTTTTTATTGGTGATTAATATGGAAAAATCACCAAATCACCAGTAGGAGACGGCCAGAAGTGGGAGCTACTGACCCGCTAGCCACAAGTTTACACACAGGTAACTCAATCATCTCAGTGTGTACTTCACCAATATTTAACTCAGTGGATCTTACTTCAGCTTGATTAAGATTTTATGGTGATCTATAGTAAACATGACGACATATAAGAATTGTTCCGTTAATATTATCCTTGTTCAAACTATATGTGGTGGTGTGTGTGTGTGTTCAGGTAAACCTAACCTAACCCTACCCTATCCTACCCTACCCAACCCTACCCTACCCTACCCTACCCTACCCTACCCTACCCAACCCTACCCTACCCAACCCTACCCCTACCCTCTACCTACCCAACCTAACCCAACCCAACCCAACCCTACTCCTACTCCCTACCCTCTTCCCTTACCCTACCCTACCCTACCCTACCCTACCCTACCCTACCCAAACACAGGTATGAACTGAACAACCTCCAACATCCTACATTAAAATAGTTTCTGTGTTAATTAATATTCCTGTTAGAAATATTCGGTTGATATTTAAGAGAAGAACAGACATATATTTCACAGTTTTTATTATCTCCGTCACCTTTATTGCTCAAGTGGGAGGAAAAATGTAACACTGATTTTCCCGAGAGAGAGATAACAGAGGAGGGTTGTGGGGGTGTTTCCTGGCTGCCCTGGCCGTGGGTAATACTTGTCTTGCCGGTACACAGGAGGCAAGTGACGCTCCAGTGTGACTTATCATTGAATCATTATTGCTCTTCTGTTTTCCCACAAGAACTTAAAAACTAAATGGTTACAAGTGTCTCAGAAAAATGTATATACAACGCCTTATAGATTTTTATGGAGATTGTATTAAGACTTCTATTACAACAGCCACGTTATCTCTACGGAAATATATAAGGTAGTGTGTATACGTTTTTCTGAGACGCCGTTTGCATTAGAGAATTGTAACTTGGTCTCTTGATTCAACCTGACAAGTACATGAAATAATAACGAGACTGTCAGGTGGCGGCTGTACTGGCTGCGTGTCGCCTCGGCCTCCCGTCTGAGGTATGAGCCAGCCATTTATAAACGTACATATATTTACATGGGTAATGTATGGATGGCCTCGAGCCTCCCCCTACAGCCTCGGTTAACTGTTTTATCTTCCCTCGAATATTTTTCTCAATTTACTGAAACAAATGGAAGGTCTTAAGTTTTCTTTGCCTTTTATTCATATTTTTTCAACAAAGTGTTTTTTTCGCATTTACTTGTTTGGTTTGTTTATGTATTTGTACGTTAACATATGTGCTGTACCAGTCTGTTGTTTTAGGTCTGGTGTGTGTGTGTGTGTGTGTGTGAGAGAGAGAGAGAGAGAGAGAGAGAGAGAGAGAGAGAGAGAGAGAGAGAGAGACACCAATTCGATTTTTACGATTTTGACTCTGCCATGGTACCGGTTTGAGGGCGGGGTTTACATTTGTTCGGATGATGATTTAGTTAATATTATAAAGGATAAAGGAAGCGGAAGGGATATATAACAGTGTCTGAAGGAAAATACTGTTTATGAAGATATTTATTTGAGTTAGAGTTGTCTTATACTCCAGGGGTAAGGTAGAGGGAAATACTTGTATATGCTTTGTTGTTCTGTAGTTGAAAGGAATGGATAGACGGTACAGTATATGCCTTAGATTGAAAGAACTGGTGGTGGTGGGAGGGGGGTGAGTGGTGATGGGGAAGTGGTGGTGGTAGTGGTGATGATGGGTGGTGGTTGGTGGTGGTGAGTGTTGGTGGTGGTGTGGTGTACGCGTCGTGATAAATATTCACCACACACCTCCCTCACATCCGCCACATATCCGCAAGGGAAATTCTTTTCGGGCTAATGTATAGTGTAGGTGCTTCTGTTGCCATTCCTGTTGCTTCTGTTGTCACTCTTGTTGCTTCTGTTGTCACTCCTGTTGCTTCTGTTGTCACTCCTGTTGCTTCTGTTGTTACTCCTGTTGCTTCTGTTGTCACTCATGTTGCTTCTCTTTCTCGTCCTTCCGTCCTGTCATTCCTTTTTCTGTTTCATTGTTGCATTTCATCGTGGTGGCAGCAGCAGTTGCACATGTAGGCTGTGATCCTGCCCGGGGAAGCACTTGCAACTTGTAAGGGTCCGCCAGGCAGCAAGTTTGTCCACTCCTGAGTTAAGTGCTCTTGGGGGCCACAGTGCATCATGGTAGAGATCTCAAGTATGTGCAACTGCTGCTGGGCCTCAGGACTGGGAATGTCTGTTATCCATGACCAAGACCCTGCCGGCGACTAACTTGTGCTAATTGACATCCTCTTGAGGCAGAGTGATCAAACGAGCCTCCGTGACGCACAACACTGCCATACAAGACGAGGACCTGTTGCCTCAAGTAATAAAACGAAAGACTTAACGAAGCGACAGCTCAAACACTAAGATATCGATACTAGTCAGACATACTGAATCAGATTGAGAAACATATGACATACAGACGTGGAACAGGATGTCCTACTGAGTCACTACCTCTCAGTCACGGGGTCAACTCTCAGTAACGCTCTGGAATCACGAGACTTTTACTATGACCTCTGAGCCATAAACTCAGCGAAACCATTTTACTCCTGAGAATTCTGCTGGTTAAGAAATATATGGCTCAAAGGTGTCTTGGTTTTCACTATAACCCCGTGTGACAGGAGAGGCGCGTGTATGGTACAGGTGACGCCACTAGACTCATTGTACAAGAGCGAGGCAGATCTACGGCAGTTGGGGGAACTAACACTCAAATATCCCTTTAATGTTTGTAACTCCGTGTGGTAAGTAATAAACGCTATGCCATAACACTTCACACAACAGTACCAGCTTGGCCTCGCTGGGGGTTCGTGCACGGTAAACTCATCTCTCCCCAAAAACCTCCGGCAATATTTCATTTAGGATTTGAAAGATAAGCATATTATTTGTTGGGGTAATTAGAATAATTTTTAAACAGTCGGCCAAATTCTAAAAATCAGTTCCTAGTCCACTGGTAAATGACAGTGCACAATGGTAAAGGACAGTGCACAATGGTAATGACAGTGCACAATGGTAAAGGACAGTGCACAATGGTAATGACAGTGCACAATGGTAAAGGACAGTGCACAATGGCAAATGACAGTGCACAATGATAATGACAGTGCACAATGGTAAAGGACAGTGCACAATGGTAATAGACAGTGCACAATGGTAATAGACAGTGCACAACGCCAAAAGTTCAACACAACCAACAGTAAACACTTCAGCTAGCAGTCATGAACTCTCGTGCGGGTAAAGAACTGTTATGCTAATTGTCAGGCCTTTTAGCCCACCTCACACAGCGTCTCCAGCTTACAGCCTGTGTGGAGTGGCTAATAATGACGGTAATGAGGAAAATGTGTCCACTGTGAGAGCCACTATGTAAATTGTGTGTGTCCTCCTCCTCCTCCTCCTGAGAGCCCACACACTACTTCAGCCTCAGAGCCAAGAGTCTCCTCCTTTTCCTCCTCCCTCCGACGGGTGTAAGGCGCCTCACTTCTCATGGTTATTTTATTTGTTAAAACTCATTAACCACTTGAATTGAAAAGCCTTAACAGTATCAATAAAGTCTTAAGCTTTGAAAAATTAGATAAATTTATTTAGAGTAAATAGCTGTTACTGTTGTCTAACATCACTTTGAATTAATTTCACTGAAGCAAATAGTTGTCACATAAGTAACAGTTAGGTTAGGAAAACTCTGAAGCTGTGCCAGAGAGAGAGAGTGAATCACCCTGTTCTCACCATCGTAATTAAAGTGCACTTAACAACAGCTCGCGTGTCGTGTACGAGAAACATTAAAATAAAATTGAATCAGTTGTGTAATGTAATTGTCCCCACTTCCCCGGTTTTGAACGTAATTAAGCTAATGTTTCCTTAATATGAGACAAGGATGAATGTCGTCTTGATGACTTGAACCTCTGATGATTCTCGTTTACTTGCAGGTAAAAAACTCCAGGTAGAATGGAGTAAGACTTAAGAGTATATTAACTCCTTGTGGACGGTGCCGCCTCTCAGCTGAATAAAATATAACGCCACAGTAACGCCACCACCATCATAACACCACAGCACCACAACAACAACAACACCACAACACCACCACCACAACAACAACTGTAACGCTACATCACCAACAAAACCAACGCCACAACAATAACACCAACGCCACAACAAACCAAGAACACGGATGGTTAGTGTCGCTGATAAACACACACTCAACTTCCATCACTGCCAAAATTCAACATGTGGAAATCATGATTAAAGAATTTCCCAAATGATGAAGATATTGGAGGCTGGCGGAAAAATGCATCATTACGAGGGCTAGCTGGGTGTGGCCTCCTATTGGTGTTTTCCTCACTAATGGGGACGGGGTGTTGGACGGTGAGAGAGAGAGAGTATGGGTGGGTGGGGGAGTGAGTGTGGGTGGATGGGTGGGTGGGAGAGAGAGAGAGAGAGAGTGAGTGTGGGTGGATGGGAGAGAGAGAGAGAGAGAGAGAGAGAGAGAGAGAGAAAGAGAGTGAATTGCTGAGTGAGTGAGTTAAAGTGTTTTATCAATTCGTTTATAGTTTCGCCATCTACGTTCTTTAAATAACTCTCTAGACGTTGTGACTCCACCCAGGAAAGTGACTCTCCAGACTGTACGTAAAACACAATGACTCACTTCATCACGTGTTAGACCAAGAAGGTGAGAACTTGGCGTAAGGTAACAGGCGAGTCTTGAGAGCCACGTGTACTGTCTGTATGTCTTAATATATAACCATTAGTCCGGCAGAAGCATTAACCTCATAATATCCGGATGTATTTCGCCGTCTAATGACCTGGTCTAATTAGGGATGGTCATTATTTATGATCAAAGAAGCGAGTCATCAATAGCATCAGTCAGCTGGGATCAAATATCTGAGAGGAGATCAAAGACGGCCTCGCCCGCCCGATACCTGTGCCTAATTACTGTGCCTCCGTTCACTAATACCTGAGTGTTGTCCGCTTTTACCTGGCCCGTGTCAGTCTATACCTGTGTTATCACCTATAGTTTGGAACACCTACAGTACAGCCTGGATATAGTCGCCTCTTATATAGCTTTTAACAACTGTCAGAGGTTGTCTTATTGGCTGTTCTCAAGTCTTACCTGCTTGTTATATCCTGCTCTTTACCTGCTGTCAGCTCCTACTCAGTTGTGTTCTGACCTCACTAGGGGAAAGGTCACGGCAGGGTTAGCTCCTGAGGGGTAATTATCAGATATGGCCAGTGCTATGTGCGGTCTTGGGTATGTGAGTTTGTTGACCAAACTGGAGTGGTCCATGGAAGAATTGGCGAGGGCCAAGGAAGAAATTGAGAGGACCACGTTGGAGAACCTGAAATTAAAGGAAGAGCTGGCGAAATTAAAAGGGGAGCCAGTGTCTGACGAAAACTCAAGCGAGTGGAAGGTGGTGAGTAGTGGGAAGACGAAGCTGGTGGTGAAGAAGTACACCAAGGATACGACAACAACGACAACAACAGCTAAGTGTACCAACCCGTTCAGTCCCTTGATAGACGAATTGGACGTTAGTACAGTCAGGGACAGGGATGACAAGGAAGGTATAAAAACTTTAATTGTTGGTGACTCACAGGTAAGGTACATGGACAGGGCCTTTTGTGGTAAAAACAAAAATAGGATGAGGGTGTGTTTGCCAGGAGCTGGGGTGGGGGATATAATTGACAGGATGGACAATATCTTGTCTGGTAATGGGAACAAAGCCATTATCTGCCTCAGTGCAGAAGGCAATGATATTGGCTGATGTAGGAGCTTCTTGATAAGTTCAAGGCAGCTATAGATCGTATTAGGACTAAGGGAGGGATCCCTATCATATGCTGTGTCCTGCCTAGAAGGAGAGTTGGCAGTGAATAGTTGTCAAGGGCGGTTGGTGTCAACGACCGTCTTGGCAGATATTGCAAGTCAATATCAGTCCCATTCATTGACAACTGGGACAACTTCTATGGCAGAAGGGTCCTTTATGCTAGGGATGGGGTACACCTGTCTAGGGATGGAGTAGCAACCCTGGCTGGGGCTCTAGAGGGGGCAGTTCAAAAGATATCGAAGTCTTTAAACTGCTCGGAGAACATATGAGCACGGGGGTGGAGGAGACTGCAGTGGGAGCGGGTAAACAAAGTGAAAGATTACAGGGAAATAGTGTTAGGAATGATGACAAAACTAAATTAGACAGGGAGTTTAAAACTAAATGCAGTAAAGGGAGGACTCAGAACACGACTAACTTAAATGTATACTACGCGAACAGTAGAAGTATGAGAAACAAAATGGATGATGTTAGGGCCTTGGTATGTACCGAAAAAATCGATATAATAGCATTCACTGAAACATGGATCAACCTAGACACACGTGAGTTACCAGTCGAATACCAAATTGCGGGTTACAAACTGTTCCATACCGATAGGCAGACCAGGAAAGGAGGCGGAGTAGCAATCTATGTTAGGGATAATCTGAAGTGTGAAATAAATAAGGAAATAAAAACTGAGCGGAGTAAAGAAACAATTTGGATAGAATTAATTGACTGTAGGGAAAAATTAATCACAGGAGTAATATATAGACCTCCCAATCTTGATAGAGTCAATGAGCGACTTATCTGGGATGAAATGCGCAGGGCTTCCATACACAACAAAGTCTGTATAGTAGGCGACTTTAACCTTGGCCAAATAGATTGGACTGACCTTACAGGTAACTCAGAATCAGAGGATTTTCTCGAACTTGCAAACAGCGATCACAAAGAAATTAGATTCCAGTTAGATTTTCAGGACAGACGTAAGGAAAATTCCACTAAAGTACCAGATTTCAGAAGGGCGAACTTTGACAGTTTAAAGAGGCAGCTGAGAGAGGGGGTGTCGCGCTTGGCCGTGAACCTGACAGATGACACCCGACCTGATACGCTGAGATCTGAGATTGCCGGGATTCCACGACAATTTAAATAGTGAGTTTACTTAATGCACAAAAGGCAGAACATACCATACAACTCAGATCAGACAACAATGACCCTAAATGGATAAATAATTATTTAAAAAGAACATCACATTGGCCAAAGGAAGGCTATCGTTAAGAAGGATAAATCGTGGCGAAATTCACCTCGAGACTATTATAGGGTATTGGCGAGTAGGGTTAAAACCGAGATAAGGAAAGCAAGAAGGAATTAATAAGGGTAGGATGGCAAAGGGAGGCGAACCAAACCCCAAAGTTCCTGCCAATGTATCAGAAGCTAAAACGCGAGAAAGATTGGACCAATACAGTCAGACACGTAAAACAAAATAGCGACAGAAATGAGCAATAATTTGAATAAATATTTTTCAACAGTTTCACCACCGAAAATTTAAACACGCCATTACCGAGGCACCGACTCTATTCAGAGATAGTGAAGAAAACAAATTAAGCGAGATAGTAGTGACTAGTAACGATGTTAGTAAGCAAATAGACAAACTAAAGCCTAATAAGTCACCTGGTCCCGATGAGATATTTGCCAGAGTATTAAAGGAATGTAAGGAGGAGCTTAGTATGCCCTTAGCAAAGTTGTTTAACATGTCCTTAAAAACAGGTGTAGTACCAGAATCCTGGATGATAGCGAATGTAATACCGATTTTCAAGAAGGGGGATAGATCACTGTCCTCTAACTACCGCCCAATCAGTCTAACATCAATAGTAGGCAAATTACTGGAAGCAATCATTTCAAACTCTATTCGAAATCACCTGGAGAAGCACCGATTGATCAATGATTCCCAGCATGGCTTCACAAGCGGACGTTCTTGTCTAACTAATCTATTAACATTCTTTTCATCAGTTTTAGAATCGGTGGACGAGGGCACAATTATGATGTGGTATATCTCGACTTTAGCAAAATAACAACAGTCCCACGAACTAATTAGAAGGTAGACGCTCATGGCATCAAGGTAACATCCTTAAATGGATTAGGGGCGTGGTTACAGGACAGGAAACAGCCAGTGGCGTCGCGGCACTAAGTCCCATTGGAGCAACGTCTGAAGTGGAGGTTCCCAAGGCTCAGTACTTGGACCATTATTATTTATTATATACATAAGCAACATATAGATATCACATAGACAGCAACATAGTAAATTTGCTGATGACACTAAAATAGAGACGATGTTATTAAAATCTGGCCGAGGACTTTCCGCAAAACTACAGGAAGATCTAAACAAATTTTTCGAATGGTCTGAAAAATGGCAGATAGAAATTCAACGTGGACAAATGTAAGAAGAGTACTCAGTATAGGAGATGTAAACAGGAAACCAGATACCAGATGAACAACGATGCCGCCAGAAATCCTTCTGAGAATTTGCATTTAGGAGTAATGATAAAGTAGGAACCTTAAGCCAAGTAAACAATGTTTTTGCTTTCGTAACAAAGGCTAATAGTAGCAGGTTCATACAAAGAGTGTTAGTTACAGAGCGAGTCGTCTAAAACTTGTGAGACCACACCTGGATTACATGAAGTTCAGTTCATAGTCACCGTGTTACAGAATGGATATAGAATCCTTGGAAAGAATTCAGAGGAGAATGACAAGACTAATCGGGCATTAGGAACCTTGAGTATAAAGACAGGTTAAAAACATCTTAATTTGCACTCCCTCGAAGACGTAGAGCGAGGGCGACCTGATAGGGTGTATAAGTGGAAGGCAGAGGGCTAAACAAAGAGGACATTACAATGGTACTCAAACTATCCAGCCGAGGCGAACTCGCAACAATGGTTTTTAAATTAGACAAATTTAGATTTAGGCGGAAATAGGTAAACACTGGTTTGGAAACAGAGTAGTGGATAAGATGGAACAAGTTACCGAATATCATCATTAACTCGAATACGCTGAATAGCTTCAAACATAGGTTGGATGCTTATATGAGCAATAGGGGTTGGGTGTAAACGGGACTGCCCAGTATGGGCCAATAGGCCCGCTGCAGTTTCCTCCATTCTTATGTTCTTATGTTCTTACTTGGCTACTGTCAGCTATACCTAATTGGTGTCAGCTCCTCCACCTTCCCATTTTTTTTTCTTCCCTCTTCCTCCTCCACTCTTCTTTTTCTTCCCCCTCCTCCTCCCATCCTTTTTCCCTCTTCCTCTTCCATTCACTTTCGTCTCCCTCCTTCCTCCCCTTCCCCGTTCCTTCACCTCCCTCCCTCCCTCCCTCCCTCCTAACCTAACCTGACCCAACCTCTTCCTGTTGTCTGTTGAAAATGCCTTAACCTAACCTAACCATGTAGTTCAAAACCAGTGTAGCATCGAGAAGACATGAATCCACACATCGTCTTGTCTTTATTTTGCCACAGAAGAAGGAAAAAAAGAATCTTACTCTATGACATGGCATCAATCCCTCGGGGAATTAAGGAAAAAATCCAATCAGAGAAGCGCCTTTCATCAGGTGATATTGCACCTTCACCTGAATAGCTTCCCGTCCTTATGACAGACGAAAATCCTCTCTTTCACAGCTGCTTCGGGGAGTGAGGGGAAAGAGAGGAACGGAGGGAGGGAGGGAGGTGGGGAGTAATGGGAGAGAGAGGGGAGTGGGGAGAGAGAGGGGAGTAAGGTGAGAGGAGGGAGTAAAGGGAGAGAGAGGGGTGGGGGAGAGAGGGGATTATGGGATAGGGAGATGAAGTTTTAAGGGGAAAAGTCCAGTAATCAGGCCTCTGGTATATGCCTCAACCCGGCCTGTAGTTCATACGTGGGCGGCCTGTAGCGATGTAGCCTACTATTGATCATCCCGGCCTGTAGCTCACACGAGGACGACCTGTAGCTCACACGAGGACGACCTGTAGCTCACACGAGGACGACCTGTAGCTCACACGAGGACGACCTGTAGCTCACACGAGGACGACCTTTATGATCTGGAAATGTTGGTAATTCGGCTAAATGGAGCAATCAATTTCGCGGAACTGTGTAATTAGTGGAACACGTTAGAGAGGAATACAGTGATTAGGTTATAATTACTGGAATGATTAACTCTGTAACTATTTCTGTATCGTAAACTTATTATCAGACAGCCAATAACACCACCTTGTCCTTGAAGGCGTCTCATTCCATCGTTTATTTCACACATTTTCACCCAAAGTATTTCAATAAACCTGTAACAAGAGGATGTGTTTACTAACTACTTCCCTCTCCTTCCTTCCTCTTCCAGTCCTTCTCTTCCTCTGTTCCTTCTCCTCCTCCCTTCTTTCTTCTTAATTCCTTCTCCTCCTCTATTCATTCTCCTCAGTTCCTTCTCCCCATCTCTTCCTTTTCCTTCTCCATTCCTTCGCCTCCGCCATTCCTTCTCCCTTCATTCTCTTCCTCACCTTCCCTCTCCTCCTCCCTTCCCTCTCCTCCTCCATTCATTCTCCCTATGTTCTCCTACTCACTTCCTCCTCAAGATGGAAAGGGGAACAATTCTGCCAGGGGGCAAGTCAGTTAGGAGGGACGTGGCTAATGTTGTTTGACCACCGAAAATATTGAAATATATACAACAGTGTCAAATTGTAGCGAAATTTAGTGTAGTTAGTCTTGTCTGAGGTGAGGTGAGGTGAGGTAAAGTAAAGTTGGGTGAGGTGAAGTGAGGTGAGGTAAGGCGAGGTGAGATGAAGTGAAGTAAGGTGAGGAGCAGTGAGGCGAGGTGAGGTGAGGGGGGATAATTAACACCTCTCGCGTGATTAGCTTCATCTGGATTACTTAGGAGACTTTAATCCAACAAGTCTGCTGAACACTGAGTCCTTAATTACTTCTGGCGCTAACCTATACAGTAAAACCTCTATATAACGGACTTATTTCTCCATATAACGGACTTCTTTCTCCATATAACGGACTTCTTTCTCCATATAACGGACTTCTTTCTCCATATAACGGACTTCTTTCTCCATATAATCCGTTAAATGGGGACTTCACATCTAACGGACCCTTGATATAACGGACTACAAATAGTTACGGAGAAATAATGGGCTCAAGAGGTGCAGGTTGTTGTGTTAATACAAAGCGGATTTACTGTGGTGTGCAAGAAGGTAAGAAGAAGAATGAGGAAACTGCAAAGGGCCTATTGCCCATACTGGGCAGTCCTGCTTACACCCAACCCCTATTGCTCATATAAGCATCCAACCTATGTTTGAAGCACCAGCGGCCCGAGTTAATGTAGGATGATATTTGTAACTTGTCTCCATTCATCCACTACTCTGTTTCCCAAACCAGTGTTTACCTATTTCACGCCCACCCAAATTTGTCCAATTTAAACCATTGTTACGAAAGTTCGCCCTGGTTGATAATTTGAGTACCTTTAATGTCCCTTGTTTAGCCCGCCTTCCACTTATACAGCACCTCTATCAGGTCGCCCCTCGCCTCTATTGCCCTCAAGGAGTGCAGACGATGCTTTAACCTGTCTCTATACTCAAGGTTCCTAATGCCCGGGATTAGTCTTGTCATTCTCCTCTGAATTCTTTCCAAGGATTCTATAACCATTCTGTAATACGGTAACCAGAACTGAACTGCATAATCCAGGTGTGGTCTCACAAGAGCAAGATACAGTTTTAGGATGACCTCGCTAGTCTTGTAACTAACACTCCTTTGTATGAACCCAAGTACTTTATTAGCCTTGTTACGAGCAAAAACACATTGTTTACTTGGCTTAAGGTTCCTACTTATCATTACTCCTAAATCTCTCTCGCAGTCGGATTTTTCTATGGCATCGTTGTTCATCTGGTATCTGGTTTCCCTGTTTACATTTCCTATACTGAGTACTTTATATTTGTCGATGTTGAATTTCATCTGCCATTTTTCAGACCATTCGAAAAATTTGTTTAGATCCTCCTGTAGTTTTGCCGAGTCCTCGTCAGATTTGATAACACGTCCTATTTTAGTATCATCAGCAAATTTATTTATGTTGCTGTCTATGCCGATATCTATGTCGTTTATGTATATAATAAACAATAATGGTCCAAGTACTGAGCCTTGGAGAACTCCACGTTGCAAGTCCGGGACCATTTGATGCAACGAAGGAAACAATTCACTGTAGTAATGAGGGTGTCCAATACAGCAGACCAAACACTGTGCAAGTTGCATTATGCCGTAAAAATGATGTTGGTGGTATTTAAAATTACAAACGAACATCGCGGTTCTTAAAAATGTCATCATAATTTCCTGACACACACACACACACACACACACACACACACACACACACACACACACACACACACACACACACACACACCCTCGATGTAGGGCGTCGGAGGAAACCATCTAAACACCCTCTATGAACAGACCTCAATTCCTAACGCCTATAGATGCACAAATAACACTCTCTGGGCGGGAACGAAGGAGCCGCGGGTAATGGAGTCAATGAGGGTTCGGATCCACCACACAAAAGGATCGGCGAGGGTTCTGATTCCACGAGACGCTCTACACGGGGGATGAGAGTCTGAGCTTGAAGACGGGATGATTATTATTATTGTGTGTGTCCTCCCCTGCGCCTCACCGCCTCTCTTTACCAGCCTACAGCTCTCTCTCTCTCTCTGTTATGTGAGGGGTCTAGTGTGGAATGGCTTGTGGGGAGGTGGAATGGGGTGGATGGGTGGGAGGGTGGGGTGGGGAGTGGGTGGCCTGAGTGTGGTGGAGTGGTAGGGTGTGGAGGAAGGGGGAAGCTGTGGATTAGTAAGGGTGGGGTGTGGAGGGAGAGGGTGGTGTGGAGGTGGCATGGAGCTGTGGATTAGGTGGCGGGTGTAAAGTGGTGGAAGGGGCTTGGAGTGGTAAGGCGGTATGGAGGGTGGCGGGGCGGGTTAGGTTTAGAGTCAGGCGGTGGAGGTACCTGTGGAATGGTGGTGGGTGTCTTAATGACTGCCTGGTGTGGCTTCCTCACCCACTGCTGCGGCCACATTTTCAGTCTGATGAACACAAAGGGGAGTTGCCACTTTTTATGTCGTGAGGAGTCGCAAGCACGAGAGAGAGAGAGAGAGAGAGAGAGAGAGAGAGAGAGAGAGAGAGAGAGAGAGAGATGTATGGTAGTATGATGGTGGTGGAGAAAGAGAAAAAGGTGGAGGAAACGGGTGACTTGGTGGAGGTGGGTGGAAATGTTGGAGGAGAGTGAAGTGAGGGAGATAGTTGAGGGTGGGTGTGAGGGTGGAGAAGGTTAGGAGTGTTGGAGATGAATAGTGGATGTCGTTGGTGGAGATAGGTAGGGGAGGTGTAAGTTGATGGAGATGATGGATGGTGGTGGAGGTAAATGGATGAGGATGATGGTGGTGGAGAGAGTGGTGGTTGTGGTGGGTGATGACGGTGGTGGTGATGCTAGTAGTGGTGATGGCGGTATTAGGTGTTTGAGTGTCATTCAGTAATTTCTCATCACCTGTATGTACTGTAAAACAATATAAATTATACAAAATCTAATTTATAATATACACGTATAATATAACCATAGAAATGCTGTCAGTAATTAACACAGGTATGCATACTGTATATATTGCCATTTAACAACACTGGGGTCAGATAAACCTTCACACAGAAAGCTATTTGTGGAATTAAAAATAAATCGGATAACATGATAAAATGTCCGGTTATCTCATTGTTAGTTGACCATTGGAAAACAGATCTTTCTTGCTACCATTTTTTTTTTTTAACCTTTTTCCAACGTAACAACTGATTCATTACTGTTGCGTGCCTCTGGTCAAAGCCACGCTGGGAGGAACACTGAAATTTGCTGGACAAACAACAAATATTCCCTGTGTCCAGATGTCCTCTCACAACCTGATGTTATGTTCTGTAATCAAATCCACCTCCAACAGGAACTCGGCAATAAGGAAAAACAAAGTTAGCATGTAAAAACCTTGTATCCCTTTGTTGTTGTGTCTGTATGTGTGTGAGAGAGAGAGTGAGTGAGTGTATGTGTGTGTGTAAGAGAGAGAGTGAGTGAGTGTGTGTGTGTGTGTGTAAGAGAGAGAGTGAGTGAGTGTATGTGTGTGTGTAAGAGAGAGAGTGAGTGAGTGTATGTGTGTGTGTAAGAGAGGGAGAGTGAGTGAGTGTATGTGTGTGTTGTGTGAAAGGGGGGTAGGTGAGTGTGTGTGTGTGTGTAAGAGAGAGGGGTGAGTGAGTGTGTGTGTGTGTGTGAGAGAGGTGGTGAGTGTATGTGTGTGTGTAGAGAGAGAGAGTGGTGGTGTGTGTGTGTGTGGAGAGTGAGTGAGTGTGTGTGTGTGTGTGTAGAGGTGAGTGGGTGTGTGTGTGTGTGTGGAGAGGTGGTGGTGTGTGTGTTGTGTGTAAGAGAGTGGAATGAGTGTATGTGTGTGAGAGAGAGAGTGAGTGAGTGTATGTGTGTGTGTAAGAGAGAGAGTGAGTGAGTGTGTGTGTGTGTGTGTAAGAGAGAGAGTGAGTGAGTGTATGTGTGTGTGTAAGAGAGAGAGTGAGTGAGTGTATGTGTGTGTGTAAGAGAGGGAGAGTGAGTGAGTGTATGTGTGTGTGTAAGAGAGAGAGATTGTGTTTGTGAGAGAGAATGACTGTGTGTTTGTATCATAATGCACGAGTATAATTCTAGGTGAGAGTTGTATAAATTTTACCCCAGTGTTTGCGAGAGTAAAAAAAAACCCACTCGAAACAGTAGCCAGAACTTCTTCCTGTGCGTTGTGTTGCTGTGATTCAGGGTAGACCATAATTTCACCAGCTGGAGGGAAATTGTGTCCGAGTAGCTGGAATAATACTGGCAAGGAGTGATAATATGCGTCAGTGTCCAGCTTGGTGTAAATACTATATGTTTGTGGATAAGAATAAAAACTTTGTGTGTAGTTTTGAGGAGAGAAAATAACAATATACTGTATATACCAAAGAATGGGTGGATTGAATGCTTAATGGGAGAGTGAGGGAGATGAGGGAGGAGAGTGAGGGAGGAGATGAGGGAGGAGAGTGAGGGAGGTAAGAAGGTCAAGGGGTATACCAGAGAGGGAAATAAATCCTTACCCTGGAAAACGTAAGAGAATTTTCGGTGCATGAGGGAGGAATCATGAAAGAACAAGAGGAAGGTAAGACCAGGGGGGTGTACTGAGAAAGTCGTGTTTAGGCTTTATTGATGTTAGGGAATGAAACGATAATTTTTAAAGCCTGTAAGACTCACCAAATGCACAACTCACTCAAAACATTTTAATATTTTTCCATACGTGGTTTTAAAGGTTTAGAACTTTCAATATGCATCTAATAATGAGACAATGGAATCAGATTATTATTATTATTATTATTATTATTATTATTATTATTATTATTATTATTATTATTATTATTATTATTATTATTATTATTATTATTATTATTATTATTATTATTAGTCAGCTAACCCCTTGAAGTGACACCTGCCATCATCACTGGGTTACGCCTCTTGACCGTCTCTAGTTTGGGTATCCCTGACGTAAACCTGAGCTCCTGAGAATGACGTCATCATTGAGTAGGTGTATATACCCTTAATTCCTCCAATCACAGCCTTCACTCCTGCCACCATACGTCACTCACATCCTCCAATCACAGCCTTCACTCCTGCCACCATACGTCACTCACATCCTCCAATCACAGCTTTCACTCCTGCCACCATATACGTCACTCACAACCTGGATTTTACGTCATTGAATCCTTAAGAAAAATGAATTAATAAGCCGTGAGAAAATTGATGTTGTTAATCAGGCGAGTGAGTCTTGATCAAGCTGAGGAGGCGGCGAGTGGATCACACACACACACACACACCAACCACACACACACACACATAACCCCACACACACACACACACACACACACACGCACACACACACACACACACACACACACACACACACACACGCTACAGGTCCTCTAAACTTCACATTCTCTGGCTCACAAAATCAATAACCCGCCTCTCTTCTTACCCTGGTCATTTATTCCCTCCCAGTGATCCTTCTCTCCATATCTTCCTCCTTCTTTCTCCTTCTCCTCTCCTTCACTCTCCCTCCCTCCAGTGCCATTATCTCTCATCTAACCTTCCATCTTCTCCAACCATCCATCCTTCCTTACAGCTTCCGTCTATACTTCCATCTATTCCTTTATCGTTCCTTCCTTTAACATCACTCTCTCTCACTTCTCACCCTATACCTACCTTCTTATCTCTCACTTACTTTCTCTCACCCCTACATTAACCCCCCCACTATAGTAACTCCGCCAAGGATTCCCCTACCTTCCCTCTCACCCCCCTCACAGCCTCACCATCCCTCCCTTATTACCCCACCCCACCTTACCTCCCTCACCAGGCTCCCTCCCTCTTCACCACCCCTCCCTCCTCCTTCACCACCCTCCCTATCTCACCATCCCTACCTCCTCCCTCCCTCCCCTCCGTCCCTCCCTCCCTCACCACACACCCCTCTCCCTCACCACACACCCCTCCTCCCTCCCCTCCTCACCTCACACACCCCTCCCTCCTCTCACCCACACACCCCTCCCTCCCTCACCACACACACACCCCCCTCCCTCCCTCACCACACACCCCTCCTCCCTCACCACACACACCCCCTCCCTCCCTCACCACACACCCCTCTCCTCACCACACCCCCTCTCTCCCTCACCACACACCTCCCTCCCTCACCACACACACCCCTCCCTCCTCACACCACACACCCTCTCCCTCACCACACACCCCTCCCTCCCTCACCCCACACACCCCTCCTCCCCTCACCACACACCCCACTCTCCTCACCACACACCCCTCCTCCCTCCCTCACCACACACACCCCACCTCACCACACACCCTCCCTCCTCACCACACACCCCACTCCCCTCACCACACACACCCCTTCTCCTCACCACACACACCCCTCTCCCTCACCACCCCTCCATCATCTCTTCAGCCACGGCCGCTTAACAGGATGTAAAAACACTCGTGAAGATTAACGTCAAAATGGGTAACTGAGCCGAGTGTTATATCCCAAGATCTTGTCACACACACACACACAGACACACACACACACACACACACACACACTCACTTCTGTTTCTCACCACCCCTCCCTCACCACCTCCCTCACCATCCTCCCTCACCACCCCTCACCCAGCTGTGTCGTAATGGCCTGGAATACGTTTGGCCATCATTTGTAATCCGTCCGTCTATGTGTTACTCTCATACGTGTTGTGTACATGATTGCATTAAATTGATTGGATTAGATTATTATGATGCGTATTTTGTAGCGTGTGTTTGTTGTGTTGTTGTTTGTGTTGTGTTGTAAGTGTTTGTGTTGTGTTGTTGTAAGTGTTTGTGTTGTGTTGTTGTTTGTGTTGTGTTGTAAGTGTTTGTGTTGTGTTGTAAGTGTTTGTGTTGTGTTGTTGTAAGTGTTTGTGTTGTGTTGTTGTAAGTGTTTGTGTTGTGTTGTAAGTGTTTGTGTTGTGTTGTTGTTTGTGTTGTGTTGTTGTTTGTGTTGTGTTGTAAGTGTTTGTGTTGTGTTGTTGTAAGTGTTTGTGTTGTGTTGTTGTAAGTGTTTGTGTTGTGTTGTAAGTGTTTGTGTTGTGTTGTTGTTTGTGTTGTGTTGTAAGTGTTTTGTGTTGTGTTGTTGTAAGTTTTGTGTTGTGTTGTAAGGTGTTTGTGTTGTGTTGTTGTTTGTGTTGTGTTGTAAGTGTTTGTGTTGTGTTGTTGTAAGTGTTTGTGTTGTGTTGTAAGTGTTTGTTGTGTTGTTGTTTGTGTTGTGTTGTTGTTTGTGTTGTGTTGTAAGTGTTTGTGTTGTGTTGTTGTAAGTGTTTGTGTTGTGTTGTTGTAAGTGTTTGTGTTGTGTTTGTGTTGTTGTAAGTGTTTATCAATAAGGTGAGATAGAGTCGTCCATTGTGACATTATATCTGTTGTAGTAATTTTTTAACCCTTTAGTGCTTCATGGTTGTTTATTGAAGCACCTTAACCACACACACTATTTATTGAAGCACCTTAACCACACACACTGTTTATTGAAGCACTTTAACCACACACACTGTTTATTGAAGCACCTTAACCACACACACTGTTTATTGAAGCACCTTAACCACACACACTGTTTATTGAAGCACTTTAACCACACACACTGTTTATTGAAGCACCTTAACCACGCACACTGTTTATTGAATCAATTTAACCACACACACAGTTTATTGAAGCACATTAAGCTCACACACACTATTGAAGCACCTTAACCACACACACTGTTTATTGAAGCAACTTAACCACACACACTGTTTATTGAAGCACCTTAACCACACACACTGTTTATTGAAGCAACTTAACCACACACACTGTTTATTGAATCAATTTAACCACACACACTGTTTATTGAAGCACCTTAACCACACACACTGTTTATGGAAGCACATTAACCACACACACTATTGAAGCATCTAACCACACACACTATTTATTGAAGCACCTAACCACACACACAGTTTATTGAAGCACCTTAACCACACACACAGTTTATTGAAGCATCTAACCACACACACTATTGGAAGCATCTTTAACCACACACACTGTTTATTGAAGCACTCCAACCACACACACAGTTTATTGACGCAATATTGTCTACACACACTATTGAAGCACCTTAACCATACACACACTGTTTATTGAAGCACCTTAACCACACACTGTTTATTGAATCAATTTAACCACACACACATTATTGAAGCACATTAAGCTCACACACACTATTGAAGCACCTAACCACACACACTGTTTATTGAAGCACTTTAACTACACACACTGTTTATTAGCTAATTTTAACTAATACACTCCCATTATTGAAGCACCTTAACTACACACACTATTTATTGAAGCACCTTAACCACACACACACTGTTTATTGAAGCACCTAACTAATACACTGTTTATTGAAGCACTTTAACCACACACACTATTTATTGAAGCACTTTAACCACACACACTGTTTATTGAAGCACCTTAACCACACACACTGTTTATTGAAGCACCTTAACCACACACACTGTTTATTGAAGCACTTTAACCACACACACTGTTTATTGAATCAATTTAACCACACACACAGTTTATTGAAGCACATTAAGCTCACACACTGTTTATTGAATCAATTTAACCACACACACAGTTTATTGAAGCACATTAAGCTCACACACTGTTTATTGAAGCACTTTAACCACACACACTGTTTATTGAAGCACCTTAACCACACACACTGTTTATTGAATCAATTTAACCACACACACAGTTTATTGAAGCACATTAAGCTCACACACACTATTGAAGCACCTTAACCACACACACTGTTTATTGAAGCACATTAACCACACACACACACACACACAAACTGTTTATTGAAGCACATTAACCGCACAACCACCCAACCACAACTAATCGATGAGCGGTTCTTACGGTCAGCCTAAACCACGATATAAGCATAAAAGACACGAAGTATAGCGGTACTATAGCGGTAAGGTGCGGTATTTAATGACCAGGCGGGCGACGTAATGGGAATTTGAGCTTTTGATCCGTACAACCAGAACAGAATTCAACTCCATGTATTTCGTCGCAACAATTCGGGTGGGTTGGGGGCTCTATAGGTCTGCGGGCTCTATACATGGTCTGGGGCTCTATTCTTGGTCTGGGAGGTTCTATACGTGGTCTGGGGCTCTATTCATGGTCTGGGGAGGCTCTATACATGGTCTGGGGGGTCTTATATGGTCTGGGGGCTCTATACATGGTCTGGGGGCTCTATATGGTCTGGGGGCTCTATACATGGTCTGGGAGGTTCTATACATGGTCTGGGGGCTCTATACATGGTCTGGGGGCTCTATATGGTCTGGGAGGTTCTATACATGGTTTGGGGACTCTATATGGTCTGGGAGGTTCTATACATGGTCTGGAGGCTCTATACATGGTTTGGGGACTCTTATACATGGTGGTCTGGGAGGAGGGGCTCTATACATGATCTGGGTGCTCTATACATGGTCTGGGGGGAGGGTTTCTCTGCCCTGGGCCATACCTGTTGTGTGTGTTTACGGTATAAGAGAAGCATTAAGAGGTAGTGTCCCTTATAACACAATTTACCTGTAAAAAAATCAAGGCAATCTCTTAGGTACTTCTATAGTTCCTCAAATTTGGATGAACTTTTTAATTGTTATGTGAAAGAGGGTAAACTATTTAAGTCCTCTAAATAATAAACATAATGGAGACAAACTTTTAATGTTAAACAGTGAATCTGACGACGAGGAATCCGAGATGCAGTAATTATACCCGAGTCAACAGCTAGGGTCCAGTCGGGAGAAGGAAGACCCATGACTTGCAGTACAGTACAGGTCTTGTTGGTGATCCCTGGCTGCAGCTGACCGCCGCTCACTGCTGACCGCAGCTCACAGCTGACCGCCAACCTCGCTTTATTATGCTAACTCGCCACTCTCAAGTATGACCGCTAAGGGCCAGGAGGAGCTGTGGGAGGCAACATGAATATGCATGCATTGATTTCCTCCTCCCTAGTGGACGCTGCATGAAACTGTCTACTCTTCACGCCGCGGGAGTTAACAACGTCGCCAATAGTTGACTGAAAGGTGATGTTTCGTATACATGCTCATGAGACAACTACAACACTTGACATGAAAGAGTTTTAATGCATGTATTTTCTTTTTACCTTAATTACTCTTGTTATTATCAATCATCACTACAAACATCACAAAACTTCTCGTAACTTAAGGTATTTGTGTTAGTCTCTTCTCTCGTGTTAAGTGGGAAATGTTTACCTCAATATACAATAATGTCTCCCCCCATGTTTGTCTCTGTAATGTTTATAACACTACTGAAAAACTATAAATAATATGAAGCTTTTAATTTTGAACTTCTTACAGTACTTTGGTGAATTTGGTAAATATTTTTTGATAAGATGAGGATATTTGAGGTTAATTATTTTGACCTTTTAGAGGTTAAGATCACGGGGTTAAGTGATGTTTTGTCTTGCGTTGACTCTACCTTCAAAATACATCAAAAGTACTTTAGTGAAATATCGATAGGATATATTTTGTGTCGTCAGAAGAGTACACTGTTTAAGTCGATGACGTCACAAACTTGGAAACTATTTAAAAGTCTATTGATAAAGATTTAATTTCACTCCTAGATGCTCCTAATGCTTGTAGTAAACCTTATGTAAACATTAGTTGGTGTTCCCGTAGAGTTTGTGTAGTCTTATGTACTGACACACACACACACACACACACACACACACACACACACACAAAACGCTGCCTTCATGTATAAATAAAAAAACCCAAGATAGACCAAATTATATTCAATCGGCGACATTTTCTTCTATATGGCAGACCAAATTGGGTTATGCATTTTTAAAGGGAATTTCATCTTACCAGCAAATACCTACAGTGGAGGAGCGAAATGAGACGTCTTCTATTCACGGATGATGACTGAATGAATAACAAAGTCACTCGCGGTTCATAATAACAAAGTCACTCGGGGTTCATAATAACAAAGTCACTCGGGGTTCATAATAACAAAGTCACTCGGGGTTCATAATAACAAAGTCACTCGGGGTTCATAATAACAAAGTCACTCGCGGTTCATAATAACAAAGTCACTCGGGGTTCATAATAACAGTCACTCGGGGTTCATAATAACAAAGTCACTCGGGGTTCATAATAACAAAGTCACTCGGGGTTCATAATAACAAAGTCACTCGGGGTTCATAATAACAAAGTCACTCGGGGTTCATAATAACAAAGTCACTCGGGGTTCATAATAACAAAGTCACTCGGGGTTCATAATAACAAAGTCACTCGCGGTTCATAATAACAAAGTCACTCGGGGTTCATAATAACAAAGTCACTCGCGGTTCATAATAACAAAGTCACTCGGGGTTCATAATAACAAAGTCACTGGGGTTCATAATAACAAAGTCACCGGGGTTCATAATAACAAAGTCACTGGGGTCTATAATAACAAAGTCACTGGGGTTCATAATAACAAAGTCACTCGGGGTCTATAATAACAGTCACTCAGTCTGTAATAACAAAGTCACCCGTCTATAATAACAAAGTTACTCGGGGTTCATAATAACAAAGTCACTCGGTTCATATAATAACAAAGTCACTCATGTCTATACAACAAAGTCACCATGGTTCATAATAACAGTCACCTGCGGTTCATAATAATAACAAAGTCACTGCGGTTCATAATAACAAAGTCACTCGCGGTTCATAATAACAAAGCCGCTCGGGTCTGGCACAACAAACCTGCGGTTCATAATAACAAAGTCACTCGCGGTCTGCTATAATAACAAAGTCACTCGCGTAACTATACAAAGTCACTCGGGGTCTATAATAACAAAGTCACCTGCGTTCATGGAATAACAAAGTCACCTGCGGTCTATAATAACAAAGTCACCAAGGTTCATAATAACAAAGTCACTGCGGGTTCATAATAACAAAGCCACTCAAGGGTCTATAATAACAAAGTCACTCGCGGTTCATAATACCGAAAGTCACTTCGCGGTTCATAATAACAAAGTCACTGCGTCTATAATAACAAAGTCACTCGCGGTTCATAATAACAAAGTCACTCGCGGTTCAACGTAAGAGCGAACATGATTTTGCTCTGAAATTGTATAAAGGATCAAGATTACCCGGAAAATTATACATCATCCAGGTATACATCTTCCAGGTATACATCATCCAGGTACACATCATCCAGGTATACATCATCCAGGTATACATCTTCCAGGTATACATCATCCAGGTACACATCATCCAGGTATACATCTTCCAGGTATACATCATCCAGGTACACATCATCCAGGTATACATCATCCAGGTATACATCATCCACGTATACATCCAGGTACACATCACTACAACCTCCTAACAATCACAAGCATCAGTAATAAGTAAGATAATAAACATTAAGATAAAAAAAATGATAAATATGTAAAAGGAAAATTGACAAAGTTCATTTTACTTTAATTAGTTTCCAATCCTTTAATTCCTCTAATACTCTCGCAAGAATTTTCCCCCCGACCAGACTATTAATTTACTAACGATTTGATTATATATTTTATTTTGCTGTTGCTATTTTCTTTTTTATCTAAACTGTTTATAATTGTAAACATAAAATAACATTGGAACCTTGTGTGGGTATTTTATTTATATCTTCTATAATTATACATCATAAAATAACTTTGGAAATTTTAGTAATTGTTGAAGTAGTGAAGAGATAAATATATCCCACTTTGAGTTGTAATAGACATACCCTTGTCCAGCACGACCATCTCCCTGTCGTGTCTGTATGTCAATCTGTCTATCTCAAACTCTCTTTAATTTTCAACTTTAAAAGAATATGATGAGTGTAATGAATGAGACTTTACTAGACCGTGACGTTTTAATAATTTCATATTCCCGAAGAAAACTCTCCCCTATGTGAATGTACTCTCGTGTGTGTGTGTGTGTGTGTGTGTGTGTGTGTGTGTGTGTGTGTGTCTGTGTTATTCACCTTCCTACATCTGCCCCTCATCTCCTCACAACCTCCCTCTTGTTTCCTCTTCACTCTGCAAACTTCACATCGTCTTTATACATTTCCTCTTTCTTGTCTACTCTTCCCTCCCTCTTCACCCCTTCCCTCCCCCCTCTCCTCCCCCTCTCTCTTCACGGTCCTTCACTCCTACACTCAATCATTTCTCTCTATGAACACCAGGCAGTCAGCGACCCTCACTCCCTCCACAAACCATTTCTCCCAATACCTCCAATAAACTACTGATAAATTGGCTATAGTTATACTTCGTTCTTGGGTCGAGGTTTACTCAGCACCTGAAGGAGTAGGCAGCTCATGGTAATACAGTGTTCAAGTGTGGGGGGGGTAAAAGAGGGTGAGCATCAAGGGCGTATCCAAGGAAGGCGCCACAAAGGAACGAGGAGAAAGGGGAGGGAGGGTGTGTTTCTGATTCCTACGTGATCCAATTACCGCACACATGAGGGGACACACACACACACCGGCCGAGGGGACGTACTGTACTTGTAGAGAGAGAAGGGAAATATGAAGGCCAAAGAGGGGACATAGAGAGAGAGAATGAGGCACAAGGCAGCATCAAGTAAAGCACAATTTTCGTCTATCATTTGGTTATATTAAAAACACACAAATTGAAGAGGAGAATTTGGCTCTACAAGTATAATCAACAGAAGACAATGGAGAAGAGTTTAAAATTATAATATATCCAAAATTATAATATATCCACTAATAACTGAAATAAATATAACTGTTTTATTTTACTATAGTTAGGTGAGCTACTCGTGTTAGTATTTTAGCGAGGATAAATTAATACAGCCATTGATAACTATTGTAAGATATTTAATGAATATAAAGTGATGTTATATGTTACCTAAGGGATACGAACTCATATAACTAATAAGTATAGATGGGATTAGTATTAAAAAAGGTGGAGACTGGTTGATGAAGAATGAAGAAGGAGGAGGAGGAGGGGAAGAGAGTAGGAGGAAGTGAAGCGTGGGAGGGAAAAGGGGTGTGGTACTATGAGCCCCTGAAGAGGTTTACTAGAGGTAGAGGAGGGAGGATGGAGGGGGAGCAGGAGGTAGGGAAGGAGGGGGAGCAGGAGGGATGGAGGGAGGAGGCAGAGTAGGAGGGGGAGGGGAAGTAGGTGGTTGTCATAGAGGTGAGTAATGGGCAAGAATGAGGGGAAAATGGATTAAGATGAGGGCGAGAAGTGGGAGAGGGGAGTAAAGAGGCAGTTGAGGGGTTCTTGTTGGAGGGAGTCAAGGAGGGGAGACACGAGACCTGGGAAGGGAAGGGAAGGGAAGGGAAGGGAAGGAATACATATTTTTCTCCTCGTAAACAAACATTTTTTCCTCGCTATGAAAGAGAGGTCGGGCAGGTGTTGATCTCACTTAGTAGTCACAGTCTACCTGGTTATGTTGCTAGTCCACCCAAGGCTTGTTAGTTCATTTGTACATGTACCTGATAGTGTACCAGTCCAGGGGTTAGTGTACAAGGAGTTAGTGTACAAGGAACGAATCTACCCACACCTCTACTCCAGTCGGGATGATAACTATTCACTTGTAAATCGAACATGTTAAAGTGAGTTAAGTCATGTATAGAGTATTATTAGATCTATGTATAGTGTATTATATGCATGTGTGTGTATGATGTATATATACAGTCGGGGAAGTTTTAAATTAATTCACCATCACTATTATCCCATGAAAACAAACTTGAAAATATATATTACAGTACACAGCAACTTGCCTCAGGTATAAACAGACTCGTCAAGGCTTCGTCTATGCATAATGACAAGAGTGACCTGAGGTGTTGGCTGGTAGTCTGTTATAGTCTGTTGGTCCCGACTGGTGTAACATGTGATGACTAGGAGGTACCCACGACAGCTGGTGACGAGGAGGAGGAGGACAATCACGGTCACTAGCCAGGAGGAGGACAATTACGGTCACTAGCCAGGAGGAGGACAATTACGGTCACTAGCCAGAAGGAGGACAATTACGGTCACTAGCCAGGAGGAGGACAATTACGGTCACTAGCCAGAAGGAAGACAATTACGGTCACCAGCCAGGAGGAGGACAATTACGGTCACTAGCCAGAAGGAGGACAATTACTGTCACTAGCCAGACAATGCCGACACCACGGCCCATCAGACACACGCGGGAGACAGAGTTAAGCTGATGATGGGGTTTCAGTGATTAATCCCAAGTTGGTGTCGAGAAGTTTGTGGTGACGTGTACCTGGTGGTGATGTGTACCTGGTGGTGGTGTGTACCTGGTGGTGGTGTGTACCTGGTGGGTGGTGTGTGTACCGGTGGTGGTGTGTGTGTACCGGTGGTACCTGCGTGTACCTGTGGTGGTGTACCTGGTGGTGGTGTACCTGGTGGTGGTGTGTGTACTGGTGGTGATGTGTACCTGGTGTGTACCTGTGGTGGTGTGTACCTGTGGTGTGGTGTGTACCTGGTGGTGGTGTGTACCTGGTGGTGTGTACCTGGTGGTGATGTGTACCTGATGGTGATGTGTACCTGGTGGTGGTGTGTACCTGGTGGTGGTGTGTACCTGGTGGGGGAGACCTTGTTTACACACACCCACCAACACGGTCTTGTGATATAAGGAAAGGGTCTAGCTTATACAGGTATGATTTGAGGATTTTTAGGAACCTCTGCTTATTTCACCTGATGTTTTAACACCCTATCTTAACCTAATCCTAACCCAACCTAACCTAACCTAACCCAACCCAATCTAGCCCCCCTCCCGTATTTAGGATAAGGTTGTAATAGACGGGTTAAAATATGCATAAATAAATAAATTATCAAGAAAAAAGTAAGAGAATAAACTTGTATTTTATTATTTGTGAAGAATAAAGTAAATACCAACAAGATAATGAATTTAGGTGAGAAAATAACAAAGAGGTTTTAGCACAGTTTAGATAAAGACTTTAGAGCGTTTTAAATGTCGTAAGAAAGTAAATATGACATAATGTGCACACACGGGTAACACATGTGAGAGAGGAAGGGAGGGAGGGAGAGAGGGAGGGAGAGAAGCAGGGTGGGGAGGGCGGGAGAGGACAAGTCATGATGAATGGCGTCAACTGGCCGCTAAACATGTAAAAATTTTCACCAGTTTCTCAAAAAAGGTTTACGAGTTTTTAATGGTATGCAATTTCATCTCGTAAGCAGAATTTTCTTACGCCCCCATAAGGCGATTACCGCCGTTAAATGTTTTTGGTGTGTTGGAGGGTGGAGGGAGGGAGGTGTTGGAGGGTGGAGGGAGGGAGGTAGGTGTCAGTCTCTCCCCGCTGAACACCCCTTCATCCACTCACCTCTTAACCATCGACACACCAACCAATTAATTGCCTTGAAATCAATAATCACAATACACCTGGATGGAACACCTGGTGTGTCTCTGGTCATTCTCCCTTACAACGTGTTAAATCAGATACTTTGCTTAAAACATCTTCGACTTAGGTTAAAATTTCAGAGTAATGTTAACCTAACCTAACCTAACTAAGCTTCGATGATGGATTAAGTTAAATGTCTTTTAAGCCACTGTACATGTCATTTGTGTCAGACGGTAATAAATAATAAAATATGTTGAATGTTTTTTTTTATGTTTTATTATGCATTAAGTGAACAAGTGAAGGTAAAGAAGGTATAGATTTCTTAACTAAGGACTTTATGTTGAGTAAAAAAAAAAAGTCGTTTCTCCATTTCATCAGTTTTCTTGTCTGTTTCTACATTCTTTTTCCATATTTATCTCTTCTCTTCCTTATTCTTTTGCCCATCGTGTGTTGTAGTGTGTGGTGAGGCAGCCACATCCCTCCCGGCTCGATCTCCTGCCCCTGTTCAAGTCACCCTTCAATTTGTAATGTCAGTAGTCAGCCTAATACTCACCAGTCCCTATTACCAACAATGATTTTCCCTGTATCTCAAGATTTTCCCTACAAAATATCCCTAGTTTTCCCCCTAATACCTTCATGAGTCCCTTTCATGACCCTCCTGGCCCTGTCACTCATTCTGCCAATACAGGATTTTTCCCTGGTACACGGAGGAATGGTTTTCTATGACAGCAATAGGGGGGGGGAGGGTATTTTTTGTACCAATGATGAGGGATTGTATTAAATTCGGCTGCAATATATTTTTTCTCAGCCAAACAAAATATGTGTACCAATCCTGCTGTAGAATTAAAGACTTTTTTGGTTCCCTAAATTTTGGCTGGACATCACAAGGCTGGATGGTCCTGAGGTAAACAGAAATTACAGAAATCGTCTCTTTTTATAATTGTCCTTAAAGGCTTTGTTTTATCTTCACTTAAGGTAGGACGAAATCAGACTCCGTAATATTATTGTTGTTGGACGGAAGTTGCTGCCAGACACACACACACACACACACACACACACACACACACACACACACACACACACACACACACACACACACACACACACACACACACACTAGGCCAGGCAGTAATGGCGCATATCCCATGAAAACGTCAGCATATATTCATTTAGAACCAGCCTTTTAAATTTAGTTATACGTCACGCATATCATATTTTGTGTGTGGGGGGAAATGGAAAATGGTGTTTTTTTAAGTCAAATGAAATTGAATTCACCCCCAATAATTTTTCCTGGGATTTATGTTTTTTATTAATGAATTAAAATTGGGTGACCATTTTTCACGTTTTCTGTATATCATGACAACGTCGACCAGGTTTTTGTTGTTCGATATCAGAGAAATATTTGTTGTGGCGTGTACACGGTTAGGAACGTACATGAGAGACGCATACATACACGTGAGTAGCAGAGAGAGAGAGAGAGAGAGAGAGAGAGAGAGAGAGAGAGTTTACAGGTAACCGTAATACTGTCTCTTCTTACTCCACTCCTCCGCCTCCTGCATCGTGTATTTAATGCTTATCAGTTCCGAGTTTGTCCATTGGGTTAAGTTAAATATCAATAAACATTTAATAAGGAATCGTTCATTAATAATCAAAATTCTCACACGTATGAATCCGCGGAGTTGGAGTAAACAAGTGAATAATTAAGTAGTTCCTCCGGTCCGTTATACCAGCTGCCACTCTACCTGGGTAGACAAACTAAACAGTGAGACCTCGATATAACGGACACCTTTCTCCATATAATCTGTTAGATGGTACTCGCCGCCCTAACACGACACCACTCGCCTCCCTAACACGCCACCACTCACCTCCCTAACACGCCACCACTCGTCTCCCTCACACGACACCACTCGCCTCCCTAACACGGCTCCACTCGCCTCCAACACACACCACCACCACACCACCTCCCTAACACGACACCACCACCTCCCTAACACGCCACCACCACCTCTCCCAACACGCCACCACCACCTCCCTAACACGCCACCACCACCTCCCCAACACGGCACCACCACTCCCTAACACGCCACCACCACTCACCTCCCCTAACACGCCACCACTCACCTCTCAACACGCCACCACTCGCCTACCTAACACGCCACCACCACCTCCCTACACGGCACCACTCACCTCCCCTAACACGCCACCACTCACCTCCCTAACACGGCAGGCACCACACCACCTCCCTAACACGCCAATTTCACTCACCACCCAACACCACCACTCACCTCCCTAACACGGCACCACCACCTCCCTAACACGCCACCACTCACCCCTAACACGCCACCACTCGCTCACCTAACACGCCACCACCACCTCCCCTAACACGCCACCACCACCCTCCCTAACACGCCACCACTCACCTCCCTAACACGCCACCACTCACCTCCCTAACACGCCACCACTCACCTCCCTAACACGCCACCACTCACCTCCCTAACACTCCACCACTCACCTCCCTAACACGCCACCACTCACCTCCCTAACACGCCACCACTCGCCTA
Organism: Homarus americanus; assembly: GCF_018991925.1. Lineage (NCBI taxonomy): Eukaryota > Metazoa > Arthropoda > Malacostraca > Decapoda > Nephropidae > Homarus > Homarus americanus. Next base: position 139,691 of record NW_024726559.1, read on the forward strand.
CCTAACACAGCCCAGATTTTAATGTTGTCCCCGCGCGCCATCCATAGCCAGTTATCTGTCCCCCGGGAGAGATTGTAGCCTATTTCACTCCCCTTCTGCCTGTGGGACTACACACTTGGAGGGGGAAACTGAGGCTATATAGACGAGGAGAAGCACGTGTGTTTAACATAGAAAACTTTACATCCTTGAAATATCATCAAAGTAACATTTTTAAGTTTATATGTTCTTTCATTTTTGTTTTTTTATTTCTATCGTTTCTCTCATTTCCTTCATTTCTTTCATTCTTGCCTCTCTAACACCCCCCCCCACAGAAAGGGATAGACGTACGGCCGTGAAGTAACTTATCTTACAAATGGAACCCAAATGTGATGAGCAGTTTCAAGACCTTTCACCCATTTCAAGATAAGGGGGTGGAATGATGATCTTTTTTTTTTAGGGGGGAGTTAAATCCTTTTCTAAATGTATATACTGTTCACTATACATTTATATACATCTTTTTGAAATCTATAAACATTTTTTTGTGAGCTAATGTAAACTTTTTTCATCAGGGCAGCATTAGATACGTGAGAGTGTAAGACAAATACGTCCTTTCAAGGTATTCAGTTTAGTTAATTGAAAACTATTAAGACTCTCTGTGTATATAAGTGGTAGGATGCAACTCTCTCTCACACACACACACACACACACACACACACACACACACAGAGGCCAGTAATGCCCCGCCCTCAGACCGACGGCTCCTCCCGGCAACAATAATGAGGTGATCCCTCTGGTCCAAGCGCCTATCACTTCTCTCGGAACTTAATTTCGTATCTTGGCGGAGAACTCGAGCAGCAGGAAGCCTTCAACTCACTCCCCGTTGTCTAAAAGCTGGAGAATATAGGATTTATTTATTTATTTATTTTTTTGCTTCTGTTTATTTCCGACGATTTATTTATTTATTATTATTACTTTTTACGTACTGATTAAAAACGATGAATATTTGGTTGGGTGAAGTTAGATAGTCGGTTAGGTTAGGTTAAGTTAAGTTAAGTTAAGTTAAGTTAGATTAGATTATATTAGGTTAGGTTTATGCAGAACCCGTGACGAGATTCCCTCATCACAAATCATCATATCAACACCTTTATGCTGTTTCTCTAGTTCATCTACAAGTACAACCAATATCTTACAACTTGTTATGATTTACAATGAATTACGATTGAAATTTACATAATGTAATGTGTAAAGTTTTATATACGTGTTTGAGATCACTGTTACACCTCGTTATCATCACCATTACAATGTGTTACGATCAGTTTATCACACAAAACACCACAAACTGTTATGGTTAAAGTTCTTCTCCCCTTCACTCCCAACCCCATCGTCACCACCTCTCCTTCCCTCTCACCCTCCCTCCTGACCTCATAATCCTCCATCCCCACCCCACACCCTACCCTTACCTCCCAACCTCATAATCCTCCATCCCCACCCCACACCCTCCCCTTACCTCTTGACCTCTCAACCCCCCAGCCTCCCTCCCAATCTATCTACCAACACCAAAGTTTCCTCCCCTGCTAAAGAGTCTCTGTTGGCCTGGTGTGAATGTCATCCACCACAGACTATGTGATAACTCTCTTCGTGTTTGTAAGTTTCTTGTTGGGTGAACGAGAAGACAGAGCTTTTACACTGTGTGCTGTAATAACCCACCCACACTGGCTACCACCCACACTGGCTACCACCCACACTGGCTGCCACCCACACTGGCTGCCACCCACACTGGCTGCCACCCACACTGGCTGCCACCCACACTGGCTACGACCACAGTATGCGGACACGAGACCTCCCACCATATAGACTCGTGTCAACCATATTTTTTTTTTTTGGGGGGGGGGCACTCCCCTACATCATTGTGTAAGGTGAAGCGCAGAAGCGTTTACAGCGCCCAACAGGGAAGCATGCTAAGTTCATGATTGCCTTTATGTCTCATGAGTTAAGGGCTTAGAAGCCTGAAGAGTCAAGGGCGTAGAAGCCTGAAGAGTCAGTGGTTTATGTCCTCAAGTTATTGGAAGCTCCAACAACTTGTCCCTGAATACGAATTCGCAACTTTCGACTTACACCAGGTACCTACTTTACTGCTAGGTGAACAGGGACTAATGGGGGCTAGGAAGTAAGTCCAAACAACTTCCACTTGCCCGGGAATCGAACCCGGGACATCTCGCTTGCGAGGCAAGAACGGTGCCGCTTCTACCACCGATCCCCCTATCGACCATAATGATAACCCACACCTGTCTGTCAGTAATTGTGTTACATCATGCCTGTGAAGGAACTTAATTGGTTACCATATGTATAATAATTGTGGGGTTTCATATAACCTGGCGTCATCAAGTTATAGATCCTCGAGGTGATGCCGATGGACCTCCTCTTACCTCGCCTTACGCTTCTAACTAACAGTGTTATCATTTAGGGTAGAAATTTAATGTATTATCAAGAGTAACACTAATGTTCTCACAACTGTCCCTCAAGAACAGCCCCTTCGCCTCCCCCTAGCAGGCCTATAGTGCTCTCGCTGTCATAAATAGGCACTGAATATACCCAAACACTTAATAGCACCAAGAAGAAGACCGATTGAACTACTATACCTCAATTATACATCGTTAATTGCTTCCCCGCTTCCTTTGTCATATTAAGATCCCGAGGGAGGGCGGGGCCAGGGTAAGAGAGCTCCTGGGACCACAATACGGAGACCAACCTCACAGCATCAATGTCCTCCTCCCATATTATGACGAGAGTGTGTGCAGCATCGGGTCTCACTGGGATAGGAATATGAGTCTTATGTCCAAGGGATTGAGGAGCGAGTTTTGCATGATGCCAAAGCAGGTCTTGTTTCGGAGTGAAATCTGGCGGGGATTGGAGAAGATTTAAGTTGCATATTGCATAATGGCAATTCATTTAATATAATTAGTCGGATATTATACCACCAATAATCTTGTTTGTCATATCGCCAGACATACACACGGCTCTCTGTGTCAGTCTTACTTGATCAAGGTTGGCTTAAGTTACAGCTCAGTAACCTTAACATTGAAGGGTTTGTTAATGGTTGTTGATGTCGCTGTGTGGAGGTATGGAGGCAGCGATGACTCCTTTATGGAATGAAAAATGAAAAAGACATTAGTTTACGTGAAAAAATACCATGTTTATGTAACTGTATTTGGCTATTTGACCTTTATATATTATTTTTTTATTTATTTGACAATTATTCTTATAATCATAGTATATATACGAGACCCAAACCTCAGGTCATTATTAAGGGTTGGCGACCACGGCCCACCAGTCTAAACATCACCCCGTCTGTTGTCACTAATCCTCCCAGACATCGTAATTCTCCGGGTACTCAGCTATCATATTCATTTAACCATCCCAAGCTGTGACCTATCTTGACCCTCTTACCTTCATTTTTACTCGATTAGTTTCTATACACCCTGTTATACATTTAGTTTGGTTCTAACACACTCAGTCTATCTTCTTATACACTCAGTCTATCTTCTTATACACTCAGTCTATCTTCTTATACACTCAGTTTATCTTCTTATACACTCAGTCTATCTTCTTATACACTCAGTCTATCTTCTTATACACTCAGTCTATCTTCTTATACACTCAGTTTATCTTCTTATACACTCAGTCTATCTTCTTATACACTCAGTTTATCTTCTTATACACTTAGTCTATCCTTAACATGTAAAACCACGACTGACTCACTGACTTGTATCTCTCTGTAATGATTCGTGTTTACTGAGTCATTTATCTCGTGTGTTTAACAGCAGTAGGGGAGATATATGTTTGGTGAGCTGTGAGGATTATTGTCTAAAAGTGTTTATGTATATTGTTATTTGCTTGTGTTTAACGATCACTAACTGCGGCACACACACACACACACACACACACACACACACACACACACACACACACACACACACACTCTCTCTCGTAGTAGGTGAGGGCTGGAGGTGACTGCCACTAAGAGCTATGCACGCGCCTGCAACCCATCAGCTGGTGGACATCAGCACCAACAGCCTAATAAACCTGTCACATAATCTAAACAGATGTATAGATAATAATACCTTTAGCAGTGGTCGCCAGTTTTAATTCCCAGAAAGGAGTCCGTCCTGCTGTGTTGTAGTGATAGAGGGTGGGGGTAGAGGAGGAGGGGCAGATAAAGGGAAGTGGTGGGGGGTTAGAGAGGAGGAGGGTGATAAAGGGGGGAAGTGGTGGAGGGCTAGAGGGGGAGGGGTCCGGCTCATGAGGGTTATGCGAAGAATGAGTCACCTGGCCATATGTATCCGGCCTCTCCCATGCACTGTACGAGGTGAATGGTAAGGGTACAGTGTAACTTATAGGTACAGTTTAATGGTACAGTATGGTGGTACAATATAATAGCACCATACCCGTCACAATACCATCACGACACTTCGTTACATTATCTTCAACAACAGCTACAACACAATCTACACACACACACACACACACACACACACACACACACACACACACACACACAACAGGGACATTCAATATTCCTAAGTCAATTAATTGTATCTGCAATATTAAATGGACTGGTCCTCCTTCCCTCCCTCCCTCCTCGTCTACACAGCTTCTCTATTGAGCATTGGACACTGATCTAATCTCTTGATAAGTAATAAAAGATAATAATGGGTACAAATACGATAAATAGAGGAATATAATAGTTGACTTAGATATATATTGATTATATGTCTGTTAAACTTACTTGATATCTTCGGGGGGGGTTTTCAATGGACGCTGTTTAGTTAGATTTATATTATTTGTGTTAAGGAAAATAAATAACTTCACATCACAAGAAAATGTAATTCAAATACAATACAGGTGCAGTAAAACCCTCCATTGTACAACCTTGAAATAGCTCACACCGTAGACCCGTGTTTAGGTCCGGGTTGTGCTTCAGGCTCCAGTTGAAACCCTCACAAGACCCTTCGCGTCGTCCAACTACCAGATCAATCAACTGTGTTAATGCAATTTCCGGGATCTAATTTACATACACAGGGAGGAGAGGAGCCCCGGGGACCTGCCACGGATGTCGTCTCTCAATTTTTTTTTCACTTGAGGAAATTGGGACCAAAAGAAAAAACAGAAGATATTGGAAGAAATTTTTAAGGGGAAAACAATGGCGTCTTGTGTTTTAAATGTGGTTGATTTTTTTTTTATTGAATTCTTTAATATTTATTTATTATTATACTTTGAAATTAACTTATCAGTGTCAGTTGAATTTGTTTGTTTTGATTTATTACATCTGACTGTTTATACTTTGAGAATTCTTTGTATGAACTTTGGTTTGTGTAGGAATAATGTTTAGTCTGTATACAACTTAATCCACTTAGTGTTTATTCAGTATAATGTTTGATCTATTGTATATGTTTAATGTGTGTATTGTCTGTTGAATATGATGAATATTTTATGTATTTTATTGTGGGTTAAAACACGAGTCGTAATGTGTAGTTTAAGTTCATTTGCTAGAAAGCAGGTAAATAATTAGCTAGAGAACAGGTGAATAATTAGCTAGAGAACAGGTGAATAATTAGCTAGAGAGCAGGTGAATAATTGCCTAGATAGCAGGTGAATAATTAGCTAGAGAGCAGGTGAATAATTAGCTAGAGAACAGGTGAATAATTAGCTAGAGAGCAGGTGACTAATTAGCTAGAGAACAGGTAAATAATTAGCTAGAGAGCAGGTGAATAATTAGCTAGAGAGCAGGTAAATAATTAGCTAGAGAACAGGTGAATAATTGGCTAGAGAGCAGGTGAATAATTAGCTAGAGAACAGGTGAATAATTAGCTAGAGAGCAGGTGAATAATTAGCTAGAGAGCAGGTGAATAATTAGCTAGAGAGCAGGTGAATAATTAGCTAGAGAACAGGTGAATAATTAGCTAGAGAGCAGGTGAATAATTAGCTAGAGAGCAGGTGAATAATTAGCTAGAGAGCAGGTGAATAATTAGCTAGAGAACAGGTGAATAATTAGCTAGAGAGCAGGTGAATAATTAGCTAGAGAGCAGGTGAATAATTAGCTAGAGAGCAGGTGAATAATTAGCTAGAGAACAGGTGAATAATTAGCTAGAGAGCAGGTGAATAATTAGCTAGAGAGCAGGTGAATAATTAGCTAGAGAGCAGGTGAATAATTAGCTAGAGAACAGGTGAATAATTAGCTAGAGAGCAGGTGAATAATTAGCTAGAGAGCAGGTGAATAATTAGCTAGAGAGCAGGTGAATAATTAGCTAGAGAACAGGTGAATAATTAGCTAGAGAGCAGGCGAATAATGAGCTAGAGAGCAGGTGAATAATTGGATAGAGAGCAGGTGAATAATTAGCTAGAGAACAGGTGAATAATAAGCTAGATAACAGTTGAATAATTAGCTAGAGAGCAAGTGAATAATTGGATAGAGAACAGGTGAATAATTAGCTAGATAACAGTTGAATAATTAGCTAGAGAGCAGGTGAATAATGGGCTCGAGAGCAGGTGAATAATAAGCCAGAGAGCAGGTGAATAATTGGCTAGAGAACAGGTGAATAATTAATTAGCTAGAGCAGGTGATTTCACGACAATTGAACAAGTTGTAAAAGATAAGAAACTCACATAAACAAGAGTCATGATAATACCCAGGAGGCGACGGCACTGTACTAAGGCGGATGATGAGCTACAATGAGCTGTACTTGTGGTGGTAAAAGTGGCAGCTCGGAGTGTAAATATTCCCTTGTTAAATATGTACTTGGTGTTCCATGATTATAGTTATTACTGTTATATGAAGTAAACTAGCGTCTATTTACATGATATACTGTTTATGTAATTGATGTACGTAAGACAAGATTATGGTTACGTGTGACGCTTCTGGTTGGGAATTTTATTTTAATAATGAAGTCCTAGATCAAAGAGTGCGGCGGTCGAGTGGATACAGCACTCGCCTCCTCTACTAAGGGACGGTGATTCGATCCCGGGTCACTCCCAGTCCACCCAGCTGTAAATGGGTACCTAACTTTACAAGTTAGGAAGATAAGGCGGTCGAGTGCAGTGCAGGCCATGCTGCCTCATTGTGTATACTGTGTGCTGTATCCACACTGCCCCTAACGGCCAATCATGCCTATGGGAGCCACTTTCACTGTGTCAAGGAGACGGCAACATGTACAGCGAGGTGTGTGTTAGGGCCATGTTGTTTAAGGTCTGCTTTTATCAGGACTTTCATATACGAATACACTGTAATTTCAACAAATGACAAATTTGACAGATATGTCAATATGTCGAGCGTTTCTGCAAAAAATCTGCCTCCTAGTAAAATGTACACTACATTCGCTCAAAAAAATCTTTTTGCTGGAGGGGTCCGATGAATTTCAGAATGAACACTACGACTCCTGTTGTTTCGGTAAGGTTGTCAAAATCCTTCGTCCGTTGTGTCGTATTATTTAACACATTTTTTGTAAAGTTTGTTTTTTGAGCGACTGTACATGATGATATTGTTAAAGTGTTTTAGACTCCAACAAGACGACTAGATTATCTCATGAGCGAGGAGGACAGTGTGAAGGGATGGTCAGGCGGCCGTCCCCTTGGTGAGCACGTCAGTGAAGGAGTGGGAGCAGCGACACCTCTAATAGGCTGCAGTTGTAGTCATTGTCAGTGTGCCAATCACAGTTAAGCAACTCACTTTGTACCTGTAGGCGGGGCTGAGGGAGCTGCCCACCTACCTACCTGCATCTGCTAATCGATATTGTATATATAAACGGCTGCAAGTTAAATATATTTCGGGTCGTTTTCCTTCTTTAAAACTGTGGGACGATCATGTCAGTCATCATAGTGTAGCCTATAAACCATTAAATTAATTAACTTAACCTAACTTAACCCACGCTAACCTAACCTAACCCACCCTAACAAAACCTAACTTAACCCAGGCTAACATAACCTAACCTAACGATATCTTAAATAAAGTTAAGAAAAATCTCCCACTTCTATACTAATTTCTGTTAAGATATCACCTTAATATAATTATCTCTACATAACAAAAATATCAAGTTTCGTTTTAAGGTTTAATAGGAAGACTTTTCCTATTAACTGCTGATAGTGGTGTACAAGTAGTAGTAGAGGACTGCTGTGGTGGTGATGTGATGGTGGTAATGGTGGTGGAATGTGGTGGTGATGGTGGTAGGGTGGTTGTGGTAATGGTGTATTAGTGATGGTGTGGTGGTGGAATGTGGTGGTGATGGTGGTAGGGTGGTTGTGGTAATGGTGTATTAGTGATGGTGTGGTGCTGGACTGTGGTGGTGATGGTGGTAGCGTGGTGGTGGTGGTAATGGTGTATTAGTGATGGTGTGGTGCTGGACTGTGGTGGTGATGGTGGTAGCGTGGTGGTGGTGGTAATGGTGTATTAGTGATGGTGTGGTGCTGGACTGTGGGTGGTGACTGTGGTGGTGATGGTGGTGGTGGTAATGGTGTATTAGTGATGGTGTGGTGCTGGACTGTGGTGGTGATGGTGGTATGGTGGTGGTGGTGGTGGTGGTAATGGTGTATTGGTGATGGTGTGGTGGTAATGGTGAAGGTGTGGTGCTGGACTGTGGTGGTGATGGTGGTAGCGTGGTGGTGGTGGTAATGGTGTATTAGTGATGGTGTGGTGCTGATGGTGGAATGGTGGTGGTTGTGGTAATGGTGTATTGGTAATGGTGTGGTGGTAATGGTGAAGGTGTGGTGCTGGACTGTGGTGGTGATGGTGGTAGCGTGGTGGTGGTGGTGGTGGTGGTAATGGTGTATTGGTGATGGTGTGGTGGTAATGGTGAAGGTGTGGTGCTGGACTGTGGTGGTGATGGTGGTAGCGTGGTGGTGGTGGTGGTAATGATGTATTGGTGTGATGGTGTGGTGGTAATGGTGAAGGTGTGGTGCTGGACTGTGGTGGTGATGGTGGTGGCGTGGTTGGTGGTGGGAATGGTGTATTGGTGATGGTGTGGTGGCAATGGTGAAGGTGTGGTGCTGGACTGTGGTGGTGATGGTGGTAGCGTAGTGGTGGTGGTGGTGGTGGTAATGGTGCATTGGGTGATGATGGTGTGGTGGTAATGGTGAAGGTGTGGTGTTGGACTGTGGTGGTGATGGTGGTAGCGTGGTGGTGGTGGTGGTAATGGTGAAGGTGTGGTGCTGGACTGTGAGTGTATTGTGAGCTGTTCCTCTATATAGGATACACATCTCCCTTCCTTCATTAATGTACACATGTCGACATATCACTGTGTGTACATACTGCACATCACCGCTAAACAAACTTAACACAGACAAACAGGCAATTGGAGAGAGAGAGAAAAAGCATATTCATTTTAAATTCTCCTCTCATCCTCCTCTCGTCCCTCTCCTTCTCTCTCTCCTCCTCTCTCATCTCCTCCCATCCCTCTCCTCCCCGTTAGCGCTCTTCCTATCCATCTTCTCCCTCCCATCTCCCCCCTCCCATCTCCTTCCCCTCCCTCACTTCTTTCCCCACCCCCTTCTCCTCCTTCCCCTCTTCCTCCCCACCTCTTCCTTCCTCTCCTTACCCCTCTTTCTCCCCACCCCTCTCCCTTACCTCTCTTTCTTCCCTCCTCCCTCCTTCCCCCTCCCCCTCCGTTAACCAGGTCGACACAGCTTCTCCTTATGCCACAACCATTTAACAATCTATCTCAACTACCGCTTGGCCCAGACTTAATCCTGTTTGCATTGTAGATGAGGAGGCGTTTGGTGCCTAGAAATTGAATCCGCGGCGGGAAATTTTGATTTGATGTAAACAGAATCAGTTAGTGAGGTTGGTCTGTGTGGGGAGGTGTGTGTGGGGGGAGGGGGTTGTTGTGTGTGGGGAGGATTTTTTGTGTGTGGGGGATATGTGGTGGGGGGGGGGAGGATGTATGTGTGTGGGGGGAGGATGTATGTGTGTTTGGGAGGGAGGATGTATGTGTGTGGGGAATGTATTTATGTGTGTGGGGGTGTGTGTATGTTTGGAGGGAGGGATGTATGTGTGTGGGGAATGTATTTATGTGGGATGTGTTATGTGTGGGAGGATATGTGTGTGTGTGTGTGTGGGGAGGGTGTGTGTGTATGGGGGATGTTTGTGTTTGGAGGGAGGATGTACGTGTGTGTGTGTGGGGGGATGTATGTGTGGGGAGGATGTGTGTGTGTGTGTGGGGGAGGATGTATGTGTGTGTGGGGGATGTATGTGTGGGGGAGGGATGTGTGTGTGTGTGGGGGAGGATGAATGTGTGTGTGTGTGGGGTATGTGTGTGTGTGGGGAGGATGTGTGTGTGTGTGTGTGTGGGGGAGGATGTATGTATGTGTGTGGGGAGGATGTATGTGTGTGTGTGGGGGATGTATGTGTGTGGGGAAGATGTATGTGTGTGTGTGTGTGGGGAAGGATGTATGTATGTGTGTGTGGGGAGGATGTATGTGTGTGTGTGGGGGATGTATGTGTGTAGGGAGGATGTATGTATGTGTGTGGGGAGGATGTATGTATGTGTGTGGGGAGGATGTATGTGTGTGTGGGGAGGGATACATGTGTGTGTGTGTGGGGATGTGTGTGTGTGTGGGGATGTATGTGTGTGGGGAGGATGTATGTGTGTGGGGAGGATGTATGTGTGGGGGAGGATGTATGTGTGGGGGGGAGGGTATGTGTGTGGGGAGGGGATGTATGTGTGTGGGGGAGGATGTATGTGTGTGTGTGGGGAGGATGTATGTGTGTGTGTGGGGAGGGGATGTATGTGTGTGTGTGTGGGGGGAGGATGTATGTGTGTGGGGAGGTGTGTGTGTGTGGGGAGGATGTATGTGTGTGTGGGGGAAGATGTGTGTGTGTGGGGAGATGTGTGTGTGTGGGGGATGTGTATGTGTGTGGGGGGGATGTGTGTGGGGAGGGGATGTATGTGTGTGTGGGGGAGGGATGTATGTGTGTGGGGGAGGATGTGTGTGTGTGTGGGGAGGATGTATGTGTGGGGGAGGGATGTGTATGTGTGTGGGGGGGATGTGTGTGTGGGGGGGATGTATGTGTGGGGAGGATGTATGTGTGTGTGTGGGGATGTATGTGGGGGGGATGTGTGTGTGGGGAGGATGTGTGTGTGTGTGTGGGGGAGGATGTATGTGTGTGTGTGGGGAGGATGTATGTGTGTGGGGGAGGATGTATGTGTGTGTGTGGGGGAGGGATGTATGTGTGTGGGGAGGATGTATGTGTGTGGGGAGGATGTGTGTGTGTGTGGGGAGGATGTATGTGTGTGTGGGGGAGGGATGTGTGTGGGGGGATGTATGTGTGTGTGGGGAGGATGTGTGTGTGTGGGGGAGGATGTATGTGTGGGGGAGGGATGTGATGTGTGTGGGGAGGATGTATGTGTGGGGGAGGATGTATGTGTGTGTGGGGGGATGTGTATGTGTGTGGGGGGAGGATGTATGTGTGTGTGGGGGAGGGATGTGTGTGTGTGTGGGGGAGGATGTATGTGTGTGTGGGGGGAGGATGTATGTGTGTGTGGGGGGAGGATGTATGTGTGTGGGGGAGGATGTGTGTGTGTGGGGGGAGGATGTATGTGTGTGTGGGGAGGATGTATGTGTGTGTGGGGGGAGGATGTATGTGTGTGTGGGGGAGGATGTATGTGTGTGGGGGGAGGATGTGTGTGTGTGTGGGGGAGGATGTATGTGTGTGGGGAGGATGTATGTGTGTGGGGGAGGATGTATGTGTGTGTGGGGGAGGATGTGTGTGTGGGGAGGATGTATGTGTGTGTGGGGAGGGATGTATGTGTGTGTGGGGAGGATGTGTGTGTGTGGGGGAGGGATGTGTGTGTGGGGGAGGATGTATGTGTGTGGGGGGGAGGATGTGTGTGTGTGGGGGATGTATGTGTGTGTGGGGGGAGGATGTATGTGTGTGGGGAGGATGTATGTGTGTGGGGGAGGATGTATGTGTGGGGAGGATGTATGTGTGTGTGGGGAGGATGTGTGTGTGGGAGGATGTATGTGTGTGTGGGGAGGATGTATGTGTGTGTGGGGGGAGGATGTATATGTGTGTGGGGGAGGATGGTATGTGTGTGGGGGAGGATGTGTGTGTGTGGGGGAGGATGTATGTGTGTGTGGGGGAGGATGTGTGTGTGTGTGGGGGAGGATGTATGTGTGTGTGGGGGAGGATGTATGTGTGTGTGGGGATGTATGTGTGTGGGGAGGATGTATGTGTGGGGGGAGGGATGTATGTGTGTGTGGGGGAGGATGTATGTGTGTGTATACGTAGGAATACATTTTAGTCTTACTCTAAGCCACAAGATTGACCTTTGTTTCTCGACTAAAAACTTGGAGCACAACACTCACGACTCTGTCTCTCCTCTCTATCTCTCTATGATGGTTTACTATGTCTAGTGTGGGTGAGACACAAGTGGATTTATGTTAATAAACGTATTCTCAGAGGAGAAAACTATTATATCAATCTCTCCCCCCCCCCCCCCCCCCCTCTCTCTCATTTAAACCCGGGGACGCTGTGTTGAGTTGGCATATTTTATTTCATTAAAACCCTTATTGGGCGTATGGTAACTTATACACCATACTTTAGATTAACAGTTGCCAAAAGCATTCTTGAAGGATGTCTTTCTCCTAAGTATCCAACTATAATATCAGTATTCTTAATATTAATTTGTCATCGTCATACTACTTGCCAATGTTGCTAACAAGAGTTTTGTAGTGCATATAGTACCAGTCTGTGTGTGTGTGTGTGTGTGTGTGTGTGTGTGTGTGTGTGTGTGTGTGTGTGTGTGTGTGTGTGTGTGTGTGTGTGTGTGTGTGTGTGTGTGTGTGTGTGTGTGTGTGTGTGTGTGTGTGTGTGTGTGTGTGTGTGTGTGTGTGTGTGTGTGTGTGTGTGTGTGTGTGTGTGTGTGTGTGTGTGTGTGTGTGTGTGTGTGTGTGTGTGTGTGTGTGTGTGTGTGTGTGTGTGTGTGTGTGTGTGTGTGTGTGTGTGTGTGTGTGTGTGTGTGTGTGTGTGTGTGTGTGTGTGTGTGTGTGTGTGTGTGTGTGTGTGTGTGTGTGTGTGTGTGTGTGTGTGTGTGTGTGTGTGTGTGTGTGTGTGTGTGTGTGTGTGTGTGTGTGTGTGTGTGTGTGTGTGTGTGTGTGTGTGTGTGTGTGTGTGTGTGTGTGTGTGTGTGTGTGTGTGTGTGTGTGTGTGTGTGTGTGTGTGTGTGTGTGTGTGTGTGTGTGTGTGTGTGTGTGTGTGTGTGTGTGTGTGTGTGTGTGTGTGTGTGTGTGTGTGTGTGTGTGTGTGTGTGTGTGTGTGTGTGTGTGTGTGTGTGTGTGTGTGTGTGTGTGTGTGTGTGTGTGTGTGTGTGTGTGTGTGTGTGTGTGTGTGTGTGTGTGTGTGTGTGTGTGTGTGTGTGTGTGTGTGTGTGTGTGTGTGTGTGTGTGTGTGTGTGTGTGTGTGTGTGTGTGTGTGTGTGTGTGTGTGTGTGTGTGTGTGTGTGTGTGTGTGTGTGTGTGTGTGTGTGTGTGTGTGTGTGTGTGTGTGTGTCAAGGAGGGGCGGACTGTATTCTTGATCTTTTATCTTACTAATCTATACAGTAGACGTATTATTGTTACGCTGTGTGATACAAGGAAAAACATTTCTTTATTTCTACGTGATTTCGAAACTTGATATATTTACTATGGAGATTAAATTTGTAATGTTATTGTGAAGTCAGGGGCGTATCCAGGACTATCAGAGAAGTTGTGGGAACCTGACGAGCACAGCCAGCCCACCCACCTTGGGGGAGGGGGGCTGTATGTCCCCGCCCCCTTTATTTTTAATCTGACCAATATCATCGGCATTTTGAGGCCATGTGCACTTGGTATTAGGAGACATTCTGAAGTCAATAGTAATTAATTTTTACTATACGAAAACGCCTGAATACAACACTGCATTAAAAGAAAAAAGTATTAAAATTTTCTAATCTAAAGGTGTCAGATGGACCCCCCCGATCCGCCCTTGTTCAGAAGTATTAAGATTATTTTGTTCCCGCTCACAGCCCATCATGACAGCCCACCTAGGGAACACTGGGCCGTGATATTCTCGTTTTTGAGTGAGGACTATAAGAGGTCTTGTGTAGCTTAATTATTCTCTCGAAGGAATGGTCGCGTTTCTCATTAAGATAGGAGACACTTCATAAAGTGGTCTCTACATTAAGGAATTATGACTATACAATTATTACTCCATGGGTGAGGGTCAGAATTATTGTTTGTTTTCCATTATAAGACTTATAGAACTAAGCTTATGTTATGGTAAAAATTAATACAGATACGTTTAATGCTCTTTTGAACAAGGAAACAATTGGGATAATCACACACTGGATAAAACTCATCTCACATTCTGCAAACCAGGAAATTGAACCCAGGATACAGTTGTGTGAGATAGACATGTTACCTCCAACACTCAGTCAGTATACGACAGCTCCTCCTGAAAGCACTATCCTACACAGGGCTTCAGTAAACAGTTTCCCCTGGTAGAGAACATCACCGAACCGTCCATCACCATCTTTCCGATACAACGATTCTCTCCCGTCACTCTGTCTTGTGGTGAAGCTCGACACTCACTGCCTTCCTCTTCCCAACAGTCTCAGAGGATGTCGACCATCTTCCACAACTACCTGCATTTGGGACGATTTAAGGTTGAGTGCATCTGGGATATATCTTTTGAGTGCATTTCAGACGTTTTAAGGTTGAGTGCATCTTGGATATATCTTTGAGTGCATTATTTTCTGTATTTTTGCTCTTAAGTGGCGGCCTTAATATCTAGGTGAATATAATTTGAATATCAGAACGGGATTGCTTTGGATAATTTGTTTGTTGACTTATTAATATTTAGATGGGCGTTTAGGGAGACTTTGTTACCTGTGATAATTAACTGGTTCACCTTGGATAATTAATTGGTTCACCTGGGGATAATTAACTGGTTCACCTGGAGATACTTAACTGGTTCATCTGGGATAATTAACTGGTTCACCTTTGATAATAATTAACCTGTTTATCTGGGATAATTAAATGGTTCACCTGGGATAATTAACTGGTTCACTTGGGATAATTAACTGGTTCACTTTGGAGATACTTAACTGCTCCTTGGATAATTAATTGGTTCACTGGGGATAATTAACTGGTTCACCTGGGGATAATTAACTGTCTACCACACCTCTCACAATCTTCCTCATATCAGCCACACCTCACAATAGTACTCACACTATCAGCCACACCTCTCACAATCTTCCTCACAATTTCACCATTGAGGTATATTTGCTCATCAGCGAGAGTTTCTGCCCTATATTTCTTCATATATTAAGGGTTTAAACTCACTCATACTAAATTAATGGAGGGAAGGACTTTTAGCTAACTTTTGGTAGGGAGCAGAGAGGCATGGTGACCTGGCTCGTGTCTGGCCCCACCATGCTTGCTGCCCCATTCACTCAGTAATTAAGATTGGAGAAAATTGGGTGTCCCAGATTTATTTGGGTAGTTAATTAATGATTTCACATATCACCTGTTTTATTAAGAAGAGTTTAGCATTATTGTTTGGTTTTTGTTGGTATTTTTTGACTAAGTTATGATAGAGTACTTCAGAGGTTGTAGATTGTAGTGTGTTGTAACTGTATTATTAATATTGTTATTATTATTATTATTATTCATGTTTTTATTATTAGTATTATTCATTAATAATTGATAGTGTTTAATCCACATGTCAGTATATCATCGAAGATCCTCTTATGTTTAACCCAACAAGCGATAAGTTAATGTAAAGTATTGAACATCACTCCATCATCTACTTCCTTCACTTGTAGCTTCAGATCCTCTTCATCTGGGTGTTGAGATTTTCCTTAAAAAACTTACAAAATATCAATTAAAATCTGTAAAAAAAAAAAACACGATAAAAATCATAGATGGTGTTAAAAAAAATATATCACAAAATATCAATTAAAATCTGTAGTACAAAAAACACAAGAAAAAACAATACACGATAAAAGTCATAGAGGGTGTAAAAAAAAATCAGCATTTAACTCGGTGGCTGGTGGAGAGTGTCGCGGCAGCTGTCACCTACACTGAGAACACACCTGTAGAAAAACCCACAAGATTAATTAGACTTGGCCAGGTGGAACGGGCTTGAGATGATCCCGTCGTCGTCACCCACCCATCTTCAACCAGCAGGCAGGGGGGCAGGAGGGATCAGGGCGGGCAACAGACGGGGTATAGGCAGGCAGCAGACGGGGTATAGGGCGGAGCTGGAGACGGGATCGGGCGGGCAGGAGACGGGTACACGTCGGGGCAGGAGACGGGTACACGTCGGGCAGGTGACGGGGTACAGGGCGGGCAGGAGACGGCGTACAGGGCGGGCAGCAGACGGGTATAGGGCGGAGCTGAGACGGATCAGGGCGGGGCAGGAGACGGGGTATAGGCGGGCAGGAGACGGGTGAGGGGTGGAGGACGGGCGCCTTGACATCCACCCTTCCATTTGTGTTAAAATCTTCCTTTTCTTCACTGTAAGGTAAAAATATTCCTTTATGCCAAACAACTCACTACTTATTCCCCCCTGGACATAAACAAGAACATATTCCTTATTCTTCTCTGTAACTTAAACCAAGAAGCCAAGTTCTGTCCATTCACAGCTAGATCCATACGTCCCACAAACACACGATTCATTCCTCCATATAAAAAACGATCTGTAAACTGAATATAATATCCATCATTCTATTGGCCTTCATATAAAGTTTAATATGTGTGGAGGGATGGGGTGGGGGGCTGCAGGTCAGGTTTGGCTATAACTATCGCCCAGGGTAGTGCTGAGGGCAGACACTTCACCGCTCATTAGCCACCATCTGTCACCCAAATATTCGACGAATAGAAAAGATGATATGATGCTGATGGGTTTACCTTGTGTCAGGGCGGTGTTGTGGCCCTGGTGAAACTCAATAGATCTTGTGTGTCGTCAAGTTAACACTGTGAGGACTGCTGTGTTGTCAAGTTAACACTGTGAGGACTGCTGTGGTCAAGTTAACACTGTGAGGACTGCTGTGTTGTCAAGTTAACACTGGCAAGGCTGTTACGTTGTCAAGTTAACACTGGAATCCTTGTGTGTTATAAAGATGATGAAGAAAGAGGGATAAAAAATAGTGAAAAAGATGGATACCGAAGAAGAGAGGAAGATAGGAAGGTGAAGAAAGGAATGGAGAGGTGATGGAGAGAGAAGAATCATTAGTAAGTGTGAAGAACAATAGAAAAATTATGGAAGAAAAGCAGTGATGTTGAGAAGGCCAATAATTACAAATAACAATGAAGGAATGTCCAGAGAGTTGTTTACATTGTCCAATCCAGCCAGTGGTAGCCTGCCTTCTTGGAGGGGGGATAATGAGCAGGGGTCATAACACAACAATGCCGGGATCCACAACTTCCCAAGTGGTGACCAAGTTCTGTACTGACGGCGTGGTCAAAGAGAAATAGGACGGGCAGGTGTGGGGGAGAATCAGGACGGGCAGGTATTTGAGTGTTGGGAGGGGGAGGTGAGCCCGGATAGCTGGAGTGAGAGTTTGTTCTAGTCGCTCGCTACCGTCCTAAAAATTAGTGTATACAGTATCATAATGTTTTAACCAAATACTTTAAATATTTTCGTAGTTTGAGGATCACGAAGTAACTGCAACTGGTCATAATTCATTAAATTTATTTCATTACCTAAAACCTTCGTAGATAAATATTGATAATTAATATATTAAAAAAAGAATGGTAGCTCAAAATTCCTCTATACAAATAACCAATGTCCGCTGGAACCTTCACTTAGGGTTCATACAGTTTCACGTTGACTATTTGTATTCAAAATGAAATTATGGTGTTTATAGTAGATATGGACGCAAGAAATCATATTAGTCACAATTTTTTTCACGACAGGATAATTTATCAAGGAAAATAAACTCATCTATACTGCTATAAATTTAATGGAATAATATACCTAAACTATATTAAACCCAGTTATAATATCAATCATTTTAAAGTTATAATTAAAAAATACATTGACGAAGCTACAGTGAGAGAAGAGTGATTTTCTGTATTAATAACTGATGTATTTTGTATTGGGGAAACGATTCATTGGTCACGTCTAGTACTACCGATTTATTTTTATTGTAAAATATGTTGTTCTTATTATTGTTATTATCGTTTTCATTGTTATTATTGATGTTTTTGTTTTTTGTCTATTATCGATATTTTCAATGTTAGTATTATTTATTATAATTAATACACACACATGCACACACACACAGAGTATGGGCAGCAACAAACACGTAACCAAGTTCACATCAGATATGAGTTTGAAAGCAGAGCAAATATTGCCTGGATCCCGGATATGAGCTGCACAAGCTATCAAATTAATTTTAGCCTTTGTGCCCTTGTCATATTATAATGCACACACGAGCATATCGGCCCAGCACAAACATGAAAGGGAAATTTGTGAAATATCTCCCTTATGTTGATATAATATAAATGTGGACAAAAATGAAATGATGAAGTTTATTAGTGAAACAGATGATTGTATATTGTTTGTTTGATATTTCTTTATAAAATCATTGCACCCCCTCCCCCACAGAGCTCCGGGCAGCAATTAAGACCCTCGGGGTAAGTGCCCTTGAGGGGTGGAGGAACTACGTCTGGTATTGTCAGGTGCCCAGCCCACCCTCGACCTGGCCAAGCCCTCCGGGGAGAAGTGAGGGGGGAAGGGGGACAAGAAGAGTAGAGAAGAAATAAATATTACAAAAGAATATAAAGGAAAGAAGACGGACTGTGAAGTTTACGATGAAAGGAGAGTTAAGAGCCGACAAGACGATGAAAAGGAGTGTGTGTGTGTAAAGAAAAGCAAGAGTCAGAGAGAAAAGAAAAACCAAGAAATTCTATATAGTAGTAGACCTGTCTGACGATAAATATTTCGAGTAAAACATTAATTCATATATGAAGGTAAATGAGGAAATATTCTCATTTCTTAACCAAATAGAGCGGCCCTTGGGAGTGCCTCCTGCGCCCTTAGGAGGGCACCGCCACCCATGCGATGGCCTCCGCTGTCCCTGGGGGCGCCGTCGCCCCTGGCTGGGACCCCACCGCCCCTGGGAGCACATAACTTCTGTGGAGTATGCAAAAATCGCTTATATGTATATTGTGACTAATCATGAGTTTAGGTCGGATTAGTTCATCTCAGTGGCTAAGTTATTGTTCAAGGAAGTGTTTGAGGATAGAAAAAATGGGGGGGAAGTTTCAAATTTGACTTAACATGTGCACCGGTTATACGCATAACTTCTCAACTTTAGTACAGGCAGCACATCGAATTCGCGATGTATCCTTCAGATATATTCAAGCTACCCCACCCCCTACACACCTCTCACCGAAGCAAAATACTCTTTGGAAATAGACCTTATCTACTCTACTTTCTCTACCTTATCTATTCTAGTTTATCTACCTCATTCAGTCCACTTTATCTACTCTACTCAATTTTATCTACCTTATCTACTCTACTTTATCTATTGTATTTGGTTCACATTAAATACTCTACTTTATCTACCTGATCTACTATACTTTATCTACCTTATCTTCTCGTCTTATCTATCTTGTCTACTTTACTATATTTACTCTACTAATTTATTTATCTAATCTCTTCATCTACCTTGTATACTCTACTCATCTACCTTATTCTTCATATAATCTACTTTATCTACTCTACTCTTGTTATTCTGTAAGTATTTAATTAGTTAAGCCCCTTAAATTTCACTTCCGAGAGAAAAGTATATTTTGCTCAAAAAAATTACTAAGTTTTGGCCCAAAACTAGATTTTTTGAAAATTACATTATAGGTAGGCTACTCCTGAACATGCTAATTTCGAATATAAGGTCCACGATTCGATTGTGGAGTAATTAGTGGTTCTAATTATGCTTGGAAAATTTAATGACATTTTTCAATGCTAATTACTCGCCAACTATGGGTTTCCAAAGTGTGAGTTTGGTGTTAATGTGTTATTTTGTAAGTTCTGTAATTAATTAGTTAAACCCCTTAAATTTCAGTTGTGAGAGAAAAGTATATTTGGGGCAAATAATTACTGTCTTAAGGTCGGCTTACATTTTCGAGAGTTTTGATCCAAATTTATATTTTGTTGAAAATCACATTATAGTAGGTATTCCTGAGCATGCTGATTTTGAATATATGTTCCACGATTCAATTGTGGGGTAATTAGGGCCGGCGGCTTCCCCTAGGGGCCCTCCCAGTTATGGAGGCACTTCGAGGGGCCCTCCCAGTTATGGAGGCACTTCTAGGGGCCCTCCCAGTTATGAAGGCATTTCTAGGGCCCTCTCAGGGGTGGTGGCATCCCTAGGGGACCCTCCAAGCAGTGCATTGCCCCCAGAGGCTGTCCTTAGGGGTGGTAATGCCTCTCATCTCAGGGCAGCAGCGCCCCAGGGCTCTGCTAAGACTGTGGCACCCCAGGGCGGTGGCGCTCCCAGGGGCGGCAGCGCCCCTCCCTAGAACTACCCCATACCATCCAGCTGGAAACGGACAGTGCAAGAGGTTGCAAGAGGTTTCACCGCACAATGTACCAATTGTTGCAAACACTGTCAGTCGAGCAAAAGAGACATTGGGCAAAGCATCTGCGAATGGTAACCGCCATCCATAAAAAGACTCCTAACTCGACCACTGGGTTCTTCCCCCACACTTTGATCTTCGGTAATGATCCCAAGCTTCCGATAGATATGTTGTTTGCACAAGCAGAGGAGGAGGCCTTGCGTGATGACTGGGTGGCCCTACACAGAGAAGTATTTGAGAATGCCTGGAGAGTTGTAAATGGTAATTTTGAGAGTGTCAGAGAGGGAAGCGTCTGTATGACAAGACAGTGAGAAAAAAAGTATTGGACGTTAGTCAGCGTGTACCAGTGTGAGACCTTCATGGAAAGGAAGGAGTTAAATCCAGGACAACTGTTATGATGGAGGATATCCATTATGAATGAGGAGGAAGTGTGTTGAGGATTGTTCCTGAGGAAGAAGATGGTCTCAAAGTGGTTAATACATCACATGCATTTGGCGGCAGCCCCAAGGGTGGCTGAGTCAAGCCGACGGGCTAACAAAAGCCAGTTCCCTGTACTGCATATCATCAATATGTTAACTAAATTTTAAAATGACTAATTTATAAAAAATGCAAAAATATTAAAGAGCACAACTTTCTTGATATTTACTCCACGAAAAACGAATGTAAATAGAACAGATTACTGAATTGGCAGACTAGCCCATCAGCTGATCAGCTGATGCTCACAACAAAACGTGTTGTTTGTAAGGATTTCATTGATCAAAGTTTTGTTCGTTAACCGAATTGAAGATCCTTACGGGAGGTAATTCGTTAACCGAGGGACCACTGTGTGTGTGTGTGTATATATATATATATATATATATATATATATATATATATATATATATATATATATATATATATATATATATATATATATATATATATATATATATAACCGACTTTCGGATTAACCGCCAATCCCTAACCTCTAAAAAAAAAAAAAGTTACAGGATTAGCCCACCGGCACAGCTCACTGACCCACACTGGGCTCGATAATGTAATATTATTAATAATGATAATGCTAATAATAATAATAATAATAGTAATAAAGAACCATAAAGAAATGCAAAAAAAAATCAAGAGTGGAGAAACAATGTACCTGTATATGTTGTGTTGTCAATAGTAAGAGAAACAATTGAGACCCTGCAATTGTGTGTAAATGAGGCAGAAAGTCAGATTAGCAACCTGGGACTTGGTCACAATTTTTGTGATGACATATGTTCTTGACTTTTCCATTTTTATTCACGTTTCTGTGCTGGTTCATATTTATTTACTAAAGTGGTTAATGTTTTAAAGCAAATTCTTTTGAAATATGAATGGCAAATGAGCAAAATGAATACCGGTAGAGGACTTAATGAGGTAGGTTAGGAAAGGCATTGAAAAATTTTATTTCCGTAGACTTATGTACCACAGGTTGACAACCCTTTATCCGAAATTCCGAAAACCGAAAAGCTCTGAAAACCGAAAGTTTTTTAGGAGCAAAAAGTTTTTGTTTTTGTTTTTGTTTTTTGTATTTTTTTTATAAACAGGATTAGCCCACCCAGGAAGAAATGATCAGTGACCCACATCTGTCTGGGGGCAAAATGTAATAGTAATACTAATTATAATACTAATTTAATAATAATTATTCATAGTAAATAAAATTTTAATTAAAAATACACCAAATAAAATAATAATGATAATAATAATAAAATATAATAGTAAAATTTATAATAATAATAATAATAACAATAATACTGTATTAATAAAATAATAATAATAATAATAATAATAAAGAACAAGAATGAAAAAGATAAAAAGTGAGAAACAACTTCCAGACCTATGAATTATTATTATTACTTATTATTGTTGTTTATTATATTTTCGCCCCAGGCCCCAATGTGGGTAAGTGACTTGTGCCCAGGCTAATACACATTAAAAAAAAAAAAAAAAATCTGAACCGAAATGTCTCTGGCCCCAAGGATTTCGGATAAGGATTGCCAACCTGTATTAACCCACCTTTTCGACATCCGCCGGCCCCTTCCCCCATATGTGGTCGGTTAACATCAATGATTTCATATATATATAACTTAAAATGGCTTGACTTATATTAAACATTGCGAAATACTGACTGTTTGACTTTATTATGGTCAGTATTTTCAACAATGTTTTTACGTGCCTTGAGAATTTGCAGTCCGGAATTCATCGATGAGGAATACAAATATATATATAATATTGGTTCAAACCTTAAATACCCTAGATCTTTCATAGACAAATGCTTAAACATTACTAAGAAAACTTTTTATAGAACTGACCCCAAGCCCACCCATGACCATAAGAATATCTTAATATTACCATTTCACAAAAATTTCTCACACATTCCTGCACAGCTAAAAACCTGGAACGTCAATGTGGCATTTAAAAACTCATGCACTGTTAAACAAATGTTAATCAAGAACTCCCCAACAACACAATTGGTTGCATTTATAAAGTTCCTTCCAAGGAATGTAATATGTTTTACTTAGGCCAGACAGGTAAAGATCTTGCAACTAGAATTAAACAACACAAATACAGTGTTAGGACAGGCCAGGAATCCAATGCTCTGTTTGTTCATTTGAGGGATAACAAGCATTGCATTGACTGGAATAATGCCTCCTCAATATTACCATGTAATTCAATTGATAGTAGGAACATCATAGAATCTAGTCTTATTAAACATACCGAAGCATTCAACATGAATTTGAGTAACGGCATGTACAAGCTGGACAATTTTGTAATTAAGAAGATTTGTGATCAGGTGAGAAGGCCGGGTCACTTGACCATCTGACCTGACCACCAACCGCTGTGTGCTATTTAAAGATTAGTAGGGTCATTACCTAATACCTGACCATTGTGGACCTGGTCTCACCCTCCTCTGTATATATACACCTTGATTTGTATTACTCTCTCTAGTCTGTACTCACCCCTGAAGATGTGAATTACACGAAAGCGCTTGGGAACTTCGTGTTTTCTTCTTTCCTTGTGGTTACTCAGCATATATATATATATATATATATATATATATATATATATATATATATATATATATATATATATATATATATATATATATATATATATATATATATATATATATATATATATATATATATACAGTATATTATTGATAAAACCACAAAAGAAAGGGGAATTATCTTATCCTAGGAATCAAACCCTGGCTGCAGATAGCTTTTATTATCCTTGTGGCACTCTGGTAGTGATCCCTGTTCACACACACACAGGGCCCGGTTTCGATTCCTGATTAGTGAGATACTGTATTGTTTGTATATGGAAGTCCGTGTGCATATGATGGGCTGATGATATACAAACTTTCATAAATTGGGGGATGCATTTACTGTACTGTATATTCTTCCTTAACAACATAAAATTGCACTAATACCAAACCGTATGTTCATTCTGATGAAATATTTGCAATTAACTAACAAATAAAAAACTTGAGTAAATATTAAATATAAAAAATGCACAATATAAGTGCAGTATTTTAATACAAAACAAAAAATTATTTCAGTTAAATAAATACATTAAGTAATTTTTCATAAAGAAATGGACCAAAATCAGAACACTTATTTCTGAAAGAGTTACTGGATGTTAAAAACTGGGAATGTGTTTACATTCCAGTACAGTTGTGTCACATATTATGCGAGTGTTACGTTGCTGAGAGGGCACATAAGGGCAAAATGCATACACTGTACAGGTAGTCAAAATTACCCTCGAAAACCCCTTAAATCACCCATAAAGTACACTGTTATACAGTGTATATACTGTACCTGGCGACTCAGCTGGTTAGGCCTATTTCAGTTTAAATGTGCACCACACACACAACGTGCCAAAAAATTTTAAAATAATTCTCTTAGTCAAAAACATAAAGGAAATTAAGCATTTTGTGTGTAGAAGCAGCACTGATGGTGGGAGGGAAAGAGCTACAGCTGGCGTTTCCTCACTCACTGCTCCACTCTCACCATCCCCTACTAAATAGCAACTCAGTATGTTTTTTTTATTTGTTTTCCCACACATTTACTGGTGCAGTATATATTTTATGCACAAAAAATAAATTCTTCCACACGCATCCCTCCCATGCATCCAGCTCAAGACACAGTTCAGGCAGTCACCCAGCTCAACTGACTCAGACATGTGGCGGCCACCGTGGTGGGTGTGCAGTGCCGGATTTAGACCTGTGGAGGCCCATGGGCAGCCTCTTTGTGGAGGCCCCCCTCATTATAACTACCCAAGAGGGTGAGTTGGCGAGTGAAGAGAGCCTAAACACCTGGGAGTTCCGGAGGGCGCTGTAAGCCCCCAGGAAAATTTTGAAATTTGAAGCCATATGCAGTTATATTGAGGAAATTAGAACATTGAGAAAATTTTAATGAACTGTATATTTATTGATAGTGTACAAATTCCCAACACACACACACACACAAAAGTGAGACATGACTGGAGTCATTCATGTGGTTTCAAGTCGACCAGCCCCGATATAGCTACTACCGCACATGTCAAAAATTTGTAGAATTCTAAATATATTATTAGGAGCACAAACAATAGCATTCATTAAAAATATACGGTTCATAGGAAAACCAGGTATTCATGAATTTCAAGGAGTAGCTAGCCTAATTTCTATCACTCTTCTTGCTGAACATAGTTTTATGTGATGGAATAGATAAACATGAATTTTAAAGAATGAAAATAAAAATAATCCAAATGAATAAACAAATAAATAAAATATTGTAAAATGTGGAGACCCCCAGATTGTGGAGGCCCCTGGGCAGCTGCCCACTCCTGAATCCGGCCCTGTGGGTGTGTATGCCATGATGTCACGTCACATCTTTAAAGCCCAGTAACCAACCAGCTCAAAAAACATTTACTTTCCACGTTTAATCTTTAGTTTTCTTATTTTATTGTTTTGTATTATATTTCCACATTTCTAAGCCACATTACAGTATTGTAATGATTTCTTCACAACTTTTAGAGTTTCAGTACAAGTAACAATATACGAGGTGGATGAGCTCGCAAGTCAGCCACGGTACTGTAGTTTATAGCCAAGGCCTTGACTAGACCCGCCTACATACGCATTACTTATCACACATCCACACCCATGCTCTTCATTCTTTTTATTATTATTATTATTATTATACAGCATGTTGCCATTGTTACATAAACTGAAACTATGAATGTTGTGGAAAAATCATTTGAATACTCTAATGTGACTTAAAAATAAAGAAAATATAATATAAAACTTTAAAATAAGAAATATGAAGAGAATGGGTCTGAATTCTGTGTGGAAGCAGTGAGCAATTTGTTAATAGCGCATCTGGCGACTCAGCTGGTTAGGTCTATTTCAGTTTAAAAGTGCACCACAACCACCTCTACTATACGTTTACTTTATCCTCTTTGCCACTGATTGTCAAGTTGATTTCAGCAGAAAATATTTTGGAAAAATAATAAAAGCATAAAAAAGCAAAAATTATGCAAGATAGTACATACACTGCATCACAGCTCAGCTATGATCAGCTGTCTGCCAACCAACCCTTAGGGTCAGTCAGCAGAGGCAAAATCCCTCTCCCGCTCAGTACACGTATCAACTGAGGTTGAGAGAGGTACGGGTGGAAGTATCTCCCCCAGCCATATGCTCCTACATTCACTATGAAGTTCTTTTTTTCCCTGAGCCAAGCACGTAAAGGTGAATGCGCAAAAGATGAGACACGACTGTAATGTGAACAATGGCCATGTACACCAGTACCACAGAACTGGTTGTGGTCAATGAAATTCCTGAACTTGTACTACTTTCTCTTCGAAGGTGTTTAAAGTAGCTGTAGATATTTTTTGGTTATTTCTGTTGGACGATCACAATCATCTTCATAAGGACCAATACATGCTGCATAGGCCACGACATGAGCCACATAGTTCTGTTCATGGACCCGGTAGAAAAGGCGAGACATTGGCTCCTGTAAAGATAATGCTAAGTGAATATTGCATAAAATTTTATAGATTAACTTTACCATTTTAACATTACACACCCCCCCCCCCAATGTTATGTTCCAAAACCCATGATAAAGAATTTTTATAAAGTTCCCCATCAGTGACAGCGGAGGTTCAAGTCTGAACCACCAAAATTAGTCTCTTTGTTTACAACAAATAGTATGCATGCCTGTGTGTACACTGCCATTTTTCGATGCTGGGAAAATCACTTAGATCAAGTGTGATTACAGATTAATATGTAAGAGAAGGGTTATATATTCTTGTGTGTGCGACTGTTTATGTATAAATTATTTTTCATTCATCCTTTATTTGAGTTCACCTCCAACTCACCACCAAAGAGTTCTTGAACACATACATAGCCTACTGACTGAAATAACATCACAAATACCATTTTATACTGATGGCTCTCTTTACACTGCCTGTGGGAGGGCTGCCAAGTAACTCGGCCTAACGTAATACCATACAATAAAGAAATGAGTTAGAATCAATAACCAGGTCATGGTGCAGAGACCATGCCATGATGTTGAGACAACCAATGTCATGGTGCTGAGACCAACACCATGGTGCTAAGGCGACCAATGTCATGGTGCTGAGACCAACATCATGGTACTGAGACCATGTCATGGTGCTAAGACCAACATCATGGTGCTGAGACCAACATCATGGTACTGAGACCATGTCATGGTGCCGAGACGACCAATGTCATGGTGCTCAGACCAACATCATGGTACTGAGACCAACATCATAGTGATCATGGTGCTGAGACCAACACCAAGGTGCTGAGACCAACACCATGGTGCTGAGACCAACACCATGGTACTGAGACTAACATCATCATGCTGGGACCAACACCATGGTGCTGAGACCAACTTCATGGTGCTGAGACCAACATCATGGTGCTGAGACCAACACCATGGTGCTGAGACCAACACCATGGTGCTGAGACCAACATCATGGTACTGAGACTAACATCATCGTGCAGGGACCAACACCATGGTGCTGAGACCAACACCATGGTGCTGAGACAAACACCATGATGCTGAGACTAACACCATGGTGCTGAGACCAGCATCATGGTACTGAGACCAACACCATGGTGCTGAGACCAACACCATGGTGCTGAGACCAACATCATGGTATTGAGACCATGTCATGGTGCTGAGAATAACATTATGGTGTTGAACACAAACCAAATAATCCAAACTTAACAATTCTAAGTTGGATTGGTTAGATTGGGTCAGCTTTTGTTATACAGTATTTCTCTAAACTAAATACAGTACAGGAGGTCCCTGGGTTACGAACCGGTTCCGTTCTTGAGGATGTTCGTTCGTCGGATTTGTACGCGAGTTGGAAAACATGCTATATGCATACTATACTTACAAAACAATATTTGAAATCCCACTATATCACAGCCTAAGTCCTTATATACATCTAAAATCACTTAATTTAAGAAAAAAGAAGACATAGAATGACAAATACAGTAAATGAAAGTAAAAAATAAGTCATCAGGTAAATAAAATACTGCAAATTTAAAGTTTAACCTCGTTCGTATCAGCGAGCATTCGTAAGTCGGGGACCTCCTGTACAGTATACAGTACATAATTTCCATGTGTTTTTGCGATAGTAATGTGGGATATGCCTGAAATGTTGATAATTAATTAAAAGTGTATAAAATTGATCACTTACATCAGGCTACTGAGAGAGGGTCCATAAATGTGATGTTGGTGGGGAAGGAGTCTCGCAGCATGATGCCCTTTTCTCCATGTTCATCCACTTCATCAATGTAGCCAAACCAGTATATGACCAGACCTGCACCAAACCTACAAACCATATATTACATATTTACACATTTTTACACTTCCTTAATGAAAAATAGGGGTTTGGTGTAAATGGGACTGCCCAGTATGGGCCAATAGGCCCGCTGCAGTTTCTTCCATTTTTATGTTCTTATAAATTGACTTGAAGCATCTTTGGGAGCACCTCTGATGCAATTTTTTGTTGTAAGATTGATTGATTAATTGGGTAGAATATCTAGCATTGCAGCCTGTGGCCATTTGATGCCAATAATGAAACCTATTTTTTTTTTTTTTTTTTAACAGGGAATAGCCCACCTGGGCACAGATCATCGACCCACAATGGGGCCTAGGGTGCGAAAAAATAAGAGTAAAATTAAATTAAAAATAGAAAAGAAAAAAAAGATTACCGGTAATAATCTACACCACGAAGAGCCAGAAAACCAGCTTTATAAAGTGAAACAGATTGTATGAGTACGGAAACAGAAAAAAGCAGAGCATTCCACAGTTTGGCTGTGTGAAGAAAGAAGGATGTACTGTATTACAACGGGTTATTCTAGTGTGACCGACATCCACAGAGAAACGGTGGGCACCGCGGGCAGGACGAGTGTTACGAGCCCACGGCCTTGCCTGCGGTGCACAGGATGCCAAATCCACCGAATATTGCCCGTTAAAGTACCTGTAAAAGAGAGAGAGTGAAGCAACATTGTGGTGAAGAGAAAGGGAAGAGAGATAATCAGCTAAAGGAGGAGAGTTAATAAGACGAAATGCCTTTGATTCCACCCTAACAGTTGGACAGAAGAAGAGCCACCCCAGATATGAGAACAGTTTTCCCAAGGACGAATGAATCCCTTATAAACTTGAAGCAACTGCTCAGGAGTGAAGTAGCTACAGCATCTGTACAGCATTCCCAGCTTTCAGGAGGCAGCTTTAGCAATGTTGTGGATGTGTGACTTCCATGACAAAAATAAAACCCAATTACGTATGTTTAAATATCGCATCACACAATTACACACCTACAGTCTCTCATCACACACACTCACTTCACAAGACATTATTTCTATAATTTACTTTGTACTGTACTTCACACCACCACACTACTTGTCTTTACAAAAAAGTAACTAAAAACTTAAAATGTAAATACTGTACAATCATAAGTTTACCTGTTCCAGTAACTCCAGAACTGATCCTTCAGGTAGTTACGATGACTTTCTTCATCACCAAAAGATGCCTTACTCTCTATCCAGTTGATTACTTTCCCATCCACAGCTGCAAAAAATTTCCAAACACTTCAAATCTGTCTGTAAAATTATACCTACAAATTATTACTGTTGTGCCATGTACTGCAATGTTGCACAGGAGGGCCAAATGGCACAGAAAATTACTAATCACCAAATTGCCCCTTGTACATAACCCATAAGGTTGCATGCTGTTTGAAAATAATTAATGCTTATGGGCTCAGTTAAAATATAATTAAGCCCTCGGTATTTAAGTGCAGCTTTGATTTTGGGTCATGTGAAAACATAAAACATTTTAAATGTGTAATTGCTAAAATATCTATGTGCAACATAAAAGGTGAACACAGGTTGGTTAACCTGAGAATCTATCAAAACAGTACAGGCAGTCCCCGGGTTATGAACGAGTTCCGTTCCTGGGAATGTTCTTAAGTCGAAACACAATCTATGTGCATACCATACTTACAGAACAATGTTTAAAATCCCACTATATCATAGCCTGAGTCCTTAAATATATCTAAAATCACTTATTTTAAGAGAGGAAGAAATAGAATGACAAAATACAGTAAATAAAAGTAAAAAAAATAGGTCATCAGGTAAAAAGAATACTGTACTGTAAATTTAAAGTTTAACCTCGTTTGTATCGGCGGATGTTCATAACTCAGGGACTGTCTGTACAGTACAGTACTTGTAAAA
Organism: Homarus americanus; assembly: GCF_018991925.1. NCBI lineage: Eukaryota > Metazoa > Arthropoda > Malacostraca > Decapoda > Nephropidae > Homarus > Homarus americanus. The sequence continues at coordinate 170,038 of NW_024726559.1, forward strand.
TCCTGGGAGTAGAGGTAAGAACAGAAAATGGGGGCAGGTTCGTCAACTGCTTCAAAATGAGGGTTCAGGTTCGAAAATGCACACTACACTATTTAAATAAAGATGAATAACAATATCAGTATGTCACTTTGCTTGACAAATGTTCAGCTAAATATCAAATGACTAGTATACAGTGAAGCATAAACTGAACATTGAATCTGCCCTAATTATCTGGTTCAACTCCTCATAACACAACTACAGTTACAGCAATCTAATCCTTAACTTATCATTATGTACACAAATATAACACAATTAAACATACAGGCATCCCCCGCGTTGCGGAATTTCTCTCGTACGGAATTTGTAAATTATGACCAATAATTTCGCGATACGGCCCGTAATCCGCCCTTAGGGAAATTGGGGTAAATTTTAACAATTAAAAAAAAAATCACTACGTATATAAAATTAAAAATTTTTGTTAAAAATTATAATTTGTTGAGTGTGGATTTCTTGGTGTCGCCCTGCGGAGTCAGTCCATTGTTTACATCCAGTGTGCGCGCATGTTTCTTGCCCCAGCAGTTGGATTTAACTTTTACAAACATACAGTAAGTACAGTACAGTGCATTACCCTCATTCAAGATGACTGGAAAGAGGCCATCAAGTGGAAGTGACCGCAATAGCGCAAAAAGAAGCAGCAAAGGCATTACATTGGGTATTAAACTTGATGTTTTAAGAAGGTATATCATAAATTATTTAATGTACTGTATTGTATGTGTTTATAAATGTTTATTTTCATTCATAAAAGTGCTTGTATTACTTTTTTGGGGCCGAAAAAAATTCCTTAGGAACGCATCTCCAGTTTTATAATGGAAGTCAATGGGAAAATAGGTTTCGCGTTATGGCCAATTTTCCAGGGACGCAACCCTTCCGTAATGCGGGGGATGCCTGTACAATGGTTGTACCTAACAATACAGTAATCACAAGAGCAGTTACTGATACTGTACACAAACACCTGAATAGGTGTTCCCCAACAAATGTATGTTTACCTTACCAGGTACTTGAAATCCTGGCCGTGTCTGCCTCTGCCCGAGCAAGGGATCTAAAGCCTACATTATTTAGTGTGGAATTTAATTTGGCTAGTCCTCTACGCTAGTCTTCACTATTTTAACTCATTTGATTGTCTTAATAAATTACATGAAATAGATTATCATATAATATTATTAAAAACAATAACTTCCCCCAACCATTATCCATTACTGTAAACTTCCCCCTTACATCTACAGTACTGTCTTGTGACCACCAAGTAATTTATAATGACTAATCTGCACATGTCCTTCCCTAAGCTATGAGAAGTTTCTGGAGTGAGAAAACAGTAATGTGAAGGGTCAAAACCAACCCCCACAATATCTAAATCAGTAGGTTTGGGTAATTACCTGTTCAGCTTTTATAGTAACAATTTGTAATCATGTTATCAGTAAGAAAATACTAGTACACATTTCATTTGGGACCTTATCATCTGTCCTTCAGCATATTTCCCATAGTTTATTTAACATTTCATGTATATTCTTGGCCTATTACACTACTCTACTATATTTCCAAATTTGGAAAATTGCCAAATCCTGTTTGTTTCTGGTCCAAAGCCTGTTGAATAATTAATCAATATCATACCTGTAAATAAAACATCAAGTTCACAAACGTTAAGGTCCACCTGTACTCGAAATGTCACTGATTTTTGCAGTGTGAAGGAAAACGATTTTGCCATGACACTAAAACTTCAAGCACAGTGGGCCTTGTGGTGGTGATGCCTGTGTATATTTTAGGCCTGTACACTACACCCCTTGTGGTGGTGATGCCTGTGTATATTAATTGCAGTACAGCAGTTAACACTATCTACAATACATATTTACCTATAGGAATTTCCAGCTTGACGTCAGGTGTCTTGTCATAGCCTCTCAGTCTCAGTTCGTCCTCATCATAGTAGCTAATATTTAACTCTTCAAGTTTTCGACGCAAGAAAAATTCATATTCATGGCCAATGGAACTGTGAAGTACAGTATGGAATTATAAATATAAAATTGAGATCAGAAATTAAATTGAAAGGTATAAAGCTTGGAAACTGGCTTAAAATGGATACCAATATTTGTTTGAGCTAATTTTACTTATGGCGGCCTTTCTTCATAATATACTCTTCAGCATAAAAGTGAACTATTTTTCCAATTATTCCACCTTTCTTCTCATATTCCTCCTCTCATTAATTTTTGGACAATGTAAACTGTTCCTCCAACACAGTGGGGGCATCTTAAGTCATTTGAAACTTTAATTTTATCCTTTCTTAAAAACAATGAGAACATCTTATTATGATGACTGCCCTCCAAAATCTTTCATTATATGCCATTACCTGTTACAGTAAAACCTCCATTTAACAGACATTAATATAACATGAATAGTCCATTATAAGGTGTCACATCTAATGGGTCTTGATATAATGGACTGTATTTTAATATATAGTCTGTTGTATGGAGGTTTCACATACTGTATAACAAACCTTGATATAATGGACAACACTCTCCTGTAGAGTCTGTTAAATAAAGGTCTCTGTTGTTATGTTGTTCAGTTTCTGACGAACACAGTAAATCAAATTTTCTTGACAGTAAATATTATACCTTGATAAACTCTTACAATAGAAACACTGAGCTTTTAAAACAGGTTGTTTTCATGTCTTAACAAGACCATTAAAACTTCAATGTTGTAGTCAATCCAGAAATATCATACAAGTTTACTGATGCTCAAATGGAGTTGCAAATGAGATCTTACCCAGTGGAACACTATAACTTACAACACAACACTTACTCTCCTCTTAATATTAAATTATGGATAACACAAAAAACATTAACAATTAATACTGGTAACATCACCTCGCACTGAGAGAAAAAATGGAAGACTGATATGCATATGTGAGTAAAGTAACTGATAATGACCCAGAGAATGGCTTGGGAGATTAAGATATTGTTCAAGAAATAAATAACTTACACAAAAATGATGAACCATCTTGAAATACTTACTGTTTTATGCTGTCAACAAATGGCCCATAGACATCATCCTCAAGAAGACACTAAAAAAGAAAATATATATTGTACTGTATGTAAATTAGCACATGAGAACACCCTTGAACTTTCAAAATGGACCTGCACAGTACCCAGTACTTTTACCTGTCTAAACCTGTAACAAGTAAAATGTGACATCTTCTTAGCCCCAAACCTCCAATGCACACACAATAAAAACACCTCCTTTACATACACACACACACACACTATTAACATCTTCTGTACACACACACATGCACACACACACACACTATTAACATCCCCTGTACATGCACACACTATTAACATCTCCTGTACATGCACACACTATTAACATCTCCTGTACATGCACACACTATTAACATCTCCTGTACACACACACTATTAACATCTCCTGCACATGCACACACTATTAACATCTCCTGTACATGCACACACTATTAACATCTCCTGTACATGCACACACTATTAACATCTCCTGTACATGTACACACTATTAACATCTCCTGTACATGCACACACTATTAACATCTCCTGTACATGCACACACTATTAACATCTCCTGTACATGCACACACTATTAACATCTCCTGTACACACACACTATTAACATCTCCTGTACATGCACACACTATTAACATCTCCTGTACACACACACTATTAACATCTCCTGTACACACACACTATTAACATCTCCTGTACATGCACACACTATTAACATCTCCTGTACACACACACTATTAACGTCTTCTTTTACCTTTATCCTCTTCACCACTGATTGGCTCGTTAGCTGCTTGGGCGATCGGTCACGTCTCTGTTATGCACTGTTGGTAAGTACTGGGCATGGACCGGCTCCTGAATGTATCTGAACCTGCTCCAGTGTTGGTCAAGTCTGGTCTTGAAAGAGCTCACACTCGGCGCCATCACAACACTCTCTGGCAGGTTGTTCCACAAGTTACAACTCTCACTCCGAAAAGTTACCCCTTACAGTTTTCTGGATTTGCGGCTTCTTCAACTTTGAGCTGTGACCCCTTGTGGGGCGAGCTTCAGCCAGCTCGACAAAGCAGTGCCCTTTGAGATGTTTATATACCGCAATTAGGTCTCCCCTTGCCATCTGTAGTATAAGCTAGGCAATTGCAGGCACTCTAATCTCTGTGGGTAGCTGAGGTGTCGAAGTGCAGGCACCAGTCTGGTGGCCCTGCTTTGGACATTTTCAATCAATTGACAATCCCTAGTATATCTCAGGGACCAGACAGGGTGACAGTACTCCAGGTGGGGAAGCAATAGGCCGGTTGGCCTGTGCATGGCAGCTCCTATCGGGAGTTACAGTCACCCTCTATCATCCATGAATCTATCTAGCCTCCTTTTAAAACTTTCCAGCATCCCAACACTTACTGCAAAGTTGCTAAGCTTCTTATAAGACCTAATAATTTAGTTGCTTGGTTCACCTTCTTCTCACAATGTCCTGAGAACTTCAGTTCATTGACAACATACATGCCTCGGTCCTTTTCGCATTCAGTCTCAATGCAGCCATTTCTTCGACCATTCTTGGAGGTCACAGAGATCTTTCTGCAGCTCTTCACAGTCTGCTTGGTTCTTAATTTCCCTAAATAGCTTGGCATCGTCCGCAAACATTAGTGTGGAAGAGTAAACAGCTTATGGCATGTCATTTATGAAGCAAACAAACAACAGCGGGCCCAATACACTGCCCTGTGGTACTCCGCTTGTCACGGGTACACAAGACGATTTCGTGCCATTATTCACCACACATTGCTTGCGGTCATAGAGAATCTCTGATCCACGCTAGGACACTTCCCCGAATCCTATACCCTTCCAGTTTAATTTTTAGCCTTTCATGGGGTACACTGTCAAAGGCCTTGACAAAATCTATGTATATATTGTCGATATTGCCACCCTGTTCCAGAATTCAGGTCTAAACATCCAGTACCTTGAGTATTAGTGTTAAGCAGGAGCGTCCCAGCATAAAACCGTGTACACACACACACAGGCAAGATATAAAAATATACAGTATATATATTTAAAAAATAATTTAAGTGTTACTACAGTATATATATATATATATTATCATAGCTTTAAAATACAGTACACCTAATCTTTGGAAATACAATGAAACAAATAACATAAATGCATTTGACTAATACTTAAGATGACTTAGAAACATGTTCATCAGCATTACTAGTGGTTAAAATAATTTAAAGTTAAGAAGATATATGAATCTACTTCAAACTTGAAATGCAACACTAATATTTACCAAGTATACATCATAACCGAGGTCTCGGTCCTGTATTTGTGTGGTATCTCGCAAAAATCCATTAACTCGTGACTTGTTCACTGAAAGAGATATTATATGAAGATAATTGTGGTACAATATTAACATTAAATGTGTGGAAAAAACAAGAATGACTAAGAGGTGGTCATAAGCTGCCTCAGCACCATGTCTCGCGCTTTCTCTCTCTCACTTTGTCAGTGCAGTATACACTCTCTCGCTCTCTCTACTTGACTGTGACTGCTTCTCGTAAGTCTCTATTTATTTGTTTTTCTTTGTCCATCTACAATACAGTATCTCTTTCCTTGCCTCTCTTGATCTCTTTCTCGCATACAAGTAATAAACATGAGTAAAACTACATAACTCAAAACAAAAATAAACAATGAATTTTCTTGAAAATATTGTCTTCCCATCATATTTTCATGCAAACTTTGCATGAAATTTAAACTTAATCAAAGTGGTGCATGAAGCAATGTAAAGTTTGCATTAACAGAGTAGCAGTCACGATGGTGACCTTATAGTATACAGTGACCCCTCGTTTAACGAACACCTCGGTTAACGTAATTTCGATTAACGAACTGCCTTCCATAAGGATCTTCAATTCGGTTAACGAAAAAAAATTCGCTTAACGAACTTCTTACGAACCGACCTCAACATGTTTTCGCTTGCACTGACCGGGCAACCAGCTTTAGTATCAGTCCGCCAATACATTAATCGGTTCTAGGGCTTAAATTCCTTACTATTTTTGTAAATATCAAGAAGTTTATACTATTCAATAATTTTAAAAGTTTAATATTCAATTTTTTAGTCATTTTAACAATTATTGAACGAAATTGAAGGTAAAGTGACTAGTTTAATGCGCGGCATCCAGCCTCTTAACACAGCAAACAGGCGTCAGTCTCTCTCTGTTTTCACTGGAGGTAACATCTTGCTTGAGACTCTCTTCAACTAAATGCTTTTTTTCTGTGTTTCCAAGCAAATTATTGGTCATTTTGAAATATATTTTATATATTGACAATATATAATGCAGTGCAGCATTGATTTAAAGAAAATAATCTTGAATTAAACCAGAGAGCTAAAATTTTATGGGTGAAATGGCACCATGGGGTGACTTCTCTTCCACCCCAATGCCTTCTCTTCTTCCTTCTCCTCCACCCCCATTCTAAATCCCATCATCATCATCATCATCCAGGAGCCTTCTACATACACACCTCAAAGTAAGTGAACTTTTCTACCATTTTTGTTGAATTTAGGAAATTTTCGGTGAGCTGGAACCAATTACCCAAAAACCCATTGAAACAATGGTTTCGGTTAACGAACGTTTCGGTTAACGAACGACCTTCTGGAACGGATTGAGTTCGTTAACCGAGGGGCCACTGTACTGTAATACACTGCCTTCAAATACTATACAGTACTATACTTTCATGCTATATACACCTCACAGTATACTGTATACACTGCCTTCATATACTATATTTCAAGCTATATACACCTAACAGTATACCATATACACTGCCTCCATATACTATACTTTCATGGTATATACACCTTACAGTATACTGTACTGTATATACTGCCTTCATATACAATACTTTCATGTAATATACACACACAACCAGCAACCAAATTATGATCATCAGTTTGTTTTACACATCCATTCTACATACAAACACTTCAAGAGGGTAGAAAGCACACTGTATACTGTACCTAAATGCAATATCTAACACTATATCCCCTAATACTGTACAATGATAGTAATCTCCCCATTAGCCAGAATCCCCTATCCCCGGAACACTCCAATAGCCGGAATTGAAATCGGGCTGGGAAACTCTCCATTCCGGGTCTGCAAAAGAATTTTCAAGGATGAAAATCGGACACATTTTCTGGAAAATTTTCCAAGAAAATGTCACCAAACTTCTCCTTTCTGGGCCTGGGAATAAATTTACTATATCGTGAGATCTGAGAGATTGCATAATGCTCCGCCAGGTGCGTGAGTGGCCTAGCTGCTTGGATCACTTAGTTCATATTTTACTGCGATTGTAGAAGGTTGTTCCCTCATTAGCTGCTGTTTTTGCATACAATTTTTGTTGTGCACTACTGTACATTACTGTACAGTACCAGGACACAATCACCTTAACTTTTGTCTTTATTCAAGACATTTTACCTGTCAAATTTGGCTCTTCATTGGTGATCACATTTACCATTTTTTCTTTTTTTTCACTCTACTCCTAATTTCAAAAATACAATTATTTACTGCCTCCAGCAAGTCTTCACCAGTTGTTGTTCCTCTCATTGGCTGCAGTGATGCCAATTTTTCTGTGATCTTAAAATTTTTGGAAATGCCTTGAATGAAAATTAACAACTGTGCTATGTCTCGGACATCACAACTTTCATCAGTGCCAGTGAAAAGTATTCAAGTCTTAACTTTATCTTCAAACTGCAGATACATGTTCTCGGAGACGTCTTCAACACATCTTACAATACAGTAGGTAGTTCATCTTGACAAACTTACTTTCTCAAACTGGTTTTTCTTGTCTGGACATAAAATAGAGGCAGAATCAACCACATATTCCTTTATAAATTCTCCTTCAGAGAAATAAAAACCCACAAATTTGGGGGGCCCCCTGTATTTTTCTGTTGTTGTAATTGAGTAACCATCTTGTTAGCTTTCTTCCTCTTTTTTTTTCACCTGAAAAGTTTTTTTTATTTACTGGTATGCTTGGTCTAATGGCCTCAAAATGGTGATGTAAATTTTAATTTTTTAGCACTGCCACACTCTCTTTGCAATTTAAGCACATTGCTTTTCCATCCATGTTGATAAAAAAAAAAAATAAATAAAGTAAAGTCCATTCCTTGTTGAATGTTCAACATTCTGCCTCAGCTTTTCTCTTTTTAGATGCATTCATTTTCACTTTTAAGTACAAATTTTGACATACCACAGTAACATCCTCTTCATTGAGAAGCAGAAAGAATACTGAACTGAGCTTCTCTAGTGGGTGTTGGAGCTGGGCACCCAGGTCAGTGGACACATTGCGTAGTGAGGTGTGGCCGTTCGCCATAACTCGAGAATGGGTTTCTTAGGTAAGGGTTTACTGACTTTTCTTCACCAAATCCTAATCCCTATGCATAACCATACTTGGGATATTCCCAAGATCAGGTCAATAAGTGATGAGTCGGTCTTGCTGCTATGGGTGCCCAACTCCCTCATAGTGTAATAATGATCCTTTGTAAAAAATAAATAAAATAATATTAACAAAAATAAAAAATCCCTATTTGGGCCATATCACGCCCGCCCCTGATTTAAACCACTGACTTACTTACCTGTCATATCTGGGAAGTTGGCAGTAAGGTACTGCTCCAGAATCAGCTTAGCTAACATGGCAGGGGAGTAGTCCATCTCCTTTGCCTTCCTCACCAATATGCCGGGACTTTCTCCACGCTTAACAGATGACAAGTAACTGAAAAATCATAATCCATAATAAAATTCAGTAGCTCCAAATGTCCATCAGGTGCTGCTAGACAAGATATTGGCCATAACTCACCATTGTAACAATAAGAAAATACTATGCCATTGATCTCCTTAAAGATAATTTTGGGTTAAATCCACAAACTAAGATTCACTAAAAAAATCAATTCCACAATGCTTTTGTCCAAAGAATTCTTTGTAATTTCAGTTTTTTTCAAACACTAATTTTCTTTGAAAGGTAACTATTATTTACAAATTTTTCGATTATACTTAAGGTATAGACCCTCATATTCAAGACTTGGGACCATGACCAAACCAGTTTTGCTTCCACACACTCACACAAACTCAGTTGAACATTGGTTTTACTTCTTAAGTAATACTGTATATGAAAGAAAATATTGTAAAGTACAATGAACCCTCAAAGATCCGGACTAAAAGGGGGACCACCTGACCGGAAAAGCAGATTATCCAAATCTTCCGGTGAATGTACTTAATGTATAAAACCGATAAATAATGAAAAAAAAAACACCAAAAATACAGTACATATTATCCTGACCACTGGGCTTAGTTATGCAAACTTTTTCCTGAGAAAAAGTCATAATTTTGAGCAACATATTACTGTACTCATTTGTACTCGATGTACTACACTAAATGAATATTTTTTTTGGGGGCAAAATATGTAAATTCTACCGTATATTCAAATTATTTGCTGTTTTGCAAGGGTTCCAGCAATGCAAGTTATATTCTGCTTATTTTAGTATGTAACATTTTATAAAATAAAAACTTGAAACCTAAAACTACCTTCACCCTGTTTTGGGAATGCTTCTTAGGGAGGCTTCTTAGCTCAGAACCCCCCAATTTTTTTGTCCGGATCTTCCGAAATCTGGATTTACCGGGTTCAGATCTTCGAGGGTTTACTGTACAGTACTGTACATACATATAGCACTTAAAAAAATAATAACCGTCTACCTGTATTTAGTTGTTGAGAGTTCCATAAAATTGAGTTACAAGAGTTTGTTGACATTCCATCAGCTTGTAGTGTTTGAAGACGTTTGCCAGAAGTAGAATGTTCATTAATAATTGTTGTCTGAATTGTGTTAATACGAATTAATATTAATACCTGCTCAGTAAAGATACTTAAAATATTTATGAACTTTCTACTTCTGATAAATCTCATGAAATGCTACAACCTAATGGAACATCAATACTCATGTAACTCACTTTTATGGAACTTTTCTATTTAAAGTATAAATACAATATTTTCTTTAATTTGTCATTTAAGAAGTAAAACCTCAATTCTTTGATTAAATTTGACCAGTGTTAGTTTCAAAAATTATCTGAACACAATATTAATATAGTACAGTAGTTTATTAATTAACCCTCACCTCTAAGTTAGGCTAGAGATTATAAAAAAAAATTTCAGAGGGTCTTTAATGAGCTGTTTTGAGCATATTTTGGAGGCTATTTTGTTTTCACGATTTTACATGCTTAATCACAAAATTGGGCTTGGTATTATATCCCAAATTGTAAGATTCAGCACACCTAAATTGAGTTAGAAATAGAAGTTACCAAGTTCTGCTAAAAAAAATGCCTCTTGGTGCCATAAAATGATCCATTTTCATGAATTTGGTCTAGTCTATATTGACACACTTGAGTCAAATTCTGAGGGAGGTGAACCCACCTGCTGTAAACCTTAGCAGCATTCTCCTTGGCATTAATACGGTGGAAGCTCTTCTTTACTTTCCTCTGCATCTCCTGGGCAGCAATGCTGCTCAATGTAGTTCTCTCAATCCTGCACAAATAATGTAAAATTATCACAAACATCATGTAAAGTAGATGACCAGTGTCCAATGTTCATCTTATTTATAGGGTCATATCAGAGGTTCTTATGGGGTTATATCAGGGGTTGTTATAGGGTCATATCATGGGTTGTTATGGGGGTCATATCAGGGGTTCCCCAATATCTACCTGGTTCACCTGTCATCATCACAACCTTCCCCATAAATCTTTCATCTTCACTAATTCATACACTGTTTCTGTCTTGAGTGGCAACATAATGACTTGTAAATTTTTCGTCAGGCTCAACTATCGATTCAAATGACAAGTCTGACAGTCCTTTACCTTTTCAGGGCTGATTTTGGCATTTGTTCAGTTTAATGGTCTGAATGTTGTGAGACTAAGTCCAGCTTGTGGGATAGCTAAATCATATTCAATTATTATGCATCTTTTAAAAAGAATTCTAATACAGTACAGTGCTCAGTATCTCAACACATTTTAAACTGCTTTTCTTCTATAACATTTTATCCAGCATATCTAGAGTGTCTTGTTTACCTCATTATACCTGTACCAGACTTTGTTCAGACCCGCGTAGTATGATTTTGTTTACATTAAGCGTCAATTGGTTTTATTGCATTGTACTAAAGAATTTGCTGGAAAAACTTTTCATAATGGAAGGTATACATGTAATATGTGATAAGATGATATTGAGAATGCTTCTACACCACACTACTCCTGAGTGTACAGGACTTGGCATCATAATGTGGCAGAGTACAAGCCTACCGTATGTCTAATTGAAATTCTACAGTTTATAGTAACGTTAATGTTGTACATATTTTTTTCTGGCTGATATCTGACAATTTTATCAAGCTGAGAGCAAGCCTATGGACTGATGGGGTTCATGTATGGTGATGTGACCTGCTCTACGTGAGAGCAAGAAGCATAATTATTAAAGTCTACAGAGAATTCCCTTTATGAGATTATGACTGTGCAGCATCAGTGTTGTGTAAATTCCTAAACTAAATATTGTTGAAGGTCCCACATTATGTACTGTATTACAGTACATAGATACAGTATAGGGCTGGAACTGCAACGATGGCATTTAAAAAACTAGGAATATTTTCACCAAATACCATCACCCCAAAAAAGATATGTTCTCCTAGGTTCTTATCCTCTTACCCAGAGTATGGACACATTGATCCTGGTGGGAGATACTGTACATAAATAGCAAAGTATGTATTCACAATGCAGCATATTATAAACAAAATACTGTATATCATAGTCATGATAAATGTTGAAAAGTTGCTTTAAATTTTTCTCTTCTAGTTTTCCCTTACTATGTTTTTCTGCGATTCTTAAGAGTTCCAAAATTTTCATTAGCATTTTCATGACTACTGTTATTTCCAAGAGTTTTCCACAATTTTCAATGACTAGGGGAACCCTGCAGGTACAATCAGAGAAAGGTGTTTCTATATCCACAGTTCAAGACATGTAAGATTGTATCATGCAAGAATCCATATCCATATCGCTACGACTGCAAGAGAGGACTAGAAACGCGATCCGTGAGACATTAGTCGAATCCCCACTCATTTTTACTACAGGTACTGCAATTCTGCCACATCTTGACTGGGAATATGACAGGGGATGTAGAAACACCTTTCCCTGACTGCACAAGTATAAGTAGGTAGAGTACAGTACCAGGAACAAGACAAATTGACAGGCTTGGAGGAGGGACAGTAAACAGCAGGAGTTAACTCACCCAGGGAACTTCTTCACAAGAGCTGCATTAACATTTTCTTTGCGCTTGGTATTTATGAATTTAATTACTTCATTAAACTGCTCAAGCTTCATTCTATTGACTGAGGTATTAAGCTGAAAAAAATAGAAAAATACATAAAATATACAGTACAGTACAAGTATAACAAATTTGCTATACAGTACAGTATTCCCAATTTACTGATGTGAACATTAAATTCATGAGTATAGGTGGACCCATTTAGGAAAGAACACTCACATAGACTCCCACTATAGAAGCAGAGATATGTTCCTATTAAAAAAACTTCCCAACACGTCTTATATATGACTATATATACCATAGTGTGGCAGCTTGGATCACCATGTTCACTTTACGCGGTGCATGTACTCTTTTACACGGAGAGCGGCGCGGGCAGGGGTGCGCACAAGGTCGCCCAGTCATCAAAACATTACCGATTTCTTCACCCGCCACCCACCACAGCCGGCCCAAGTCAGTGATAGTGAGGATATGGACTTATATGGACTTTGAGGGGTTTGACAAAAAGGGCCCTGCAAGCCTCTGTGGTGGATAGTGATACAATTGATACAAGGGGTCCGACTAATTACCCAAATGTACCCAATTGTAGCCGCAATGAAGTCCTACATGAATAAATCGGACTGCTAATCACTTCTCGACTAGTATTTGGTGTCACGAAGTCAAAAAAAATTGGTAAACTTAATTTAATCTGCGTTAATAGATCGAATGCATGTACCTAACCTAACCTCGACTAGTATTTGGTGTCACGAAGTCACAAAAAATCGGTAAACTTAATTTAATCTGAGTTAATAGATCGAGTGCATGTACCTAACCTAACCTAACCTAACTCAACTCAGATTAAATTAAGTTTACCAATTTTTTGTGACTTTATGACACCAAATAATAATCGAGAAGTGATTCACAGCCCGATTTATGCTTGTAGGACCATCATTTGACTTCACTGCGACTACATTTGGGTTCATTTGGGTAATTACATGCTCCCTCGGTACAAGCACGCGATCTATTAACTCAGATTAAATTAAGTTTTCAAATTTTTTGTGACTTTGTGACACCAAATACTAGTTGAGAAGTGGTTGGCAGTCCGATATATTCATGTAGGACCATTATTTGACTTCATTGCGGCTACATTTGGGTAATTAGTCGGACCGGATACAAGTGATACAGGTGAGGGCCAATAATCTGCCCTCTGCTTCAGAACCAGCCCCCCATCCCCGTGTGCCCAGCCATCTTTTCTACTAATGTAAGTGTTAAAAAACCTAATATTATTGATATTTCTCTTAATTATTAATTGTGTGAGCATACCATCATAAAATTAAGAAGTTATTTTTACTACAACGTAGGTATTGTGTATGAAAAAGTGGAGTTTGGGGGTCGGCCCAGTCTCTATTTCAATTAATCCCATATGTTCTGTTGTTCACTTTACGTGGGCCTCTGTGGGTTCAATTGACCGCGTAAAGCGAGGTTTCACTGTACAGTAGACATAGGATTAGACAGCAACATAAGTAAATTTGCTGATGATACTAAAATAGGGCGTGTAATTAAATCCGACGAAGACTCCAAAAAATTGCAGGAAGTTATAAACAAATTTCTTTCATGGTATGAAAAATGGCAGATGAAATTTAATGTCAAAAAAATGTAAAGTTCTTTACCTCAGAGAAACCAGATATCAGATGAACAATATTGATGTAGAAAAATCCGACTGAGAAAGATTTAGGGGTAATAATAAATAGCACCTTTAAACCAAGACAACAATGCATATACCGTACGGTAAAAGCCCCATAATTCAAAATAATAGGGGCTCTAGCCTTTACGAATTATGAGGGATACTTTTTCCTAAAGGAATAACAAACAAAATCACAGTACAGTATTCGTCTATTGGTTGTTCGCGATTTCCACCATGTTTACCTGAGGCTATACTCCTCATTTCCTCCTCCCCTTGTAGGTTAGGTTAGGTTAGGTTAGGTTAGGTTAGGTTAGGTTAGGTTAGGTTAGGTTAGGTTAGGTTAGGTTAGGTTAGGTTAGGTTAGGTTAGGTAGGTTGGTTCCTTTGTTATAAAATATGGTTTTTTTGTGTGTTTTGGGGTGAGTTTTACTCAAATCGGACCTCCTTTTTGTGCAAATTAGCGGTTTCTGTTAAAATACAAAATTTCATTTTTTTTAACAAATGCTAATTTGCACAAGAAAAGAAGGTCAGATTTGAGTAGAACACCAAAAAAAAAAAAACCTATTGTCAACCAAAACCAGAGGACAGCCAATGGACAAATATTTACCTTATTATTTTATCATGTTACTATATTAAAGAATGTTTGAATGGTCAACTAAATCCCAAACATGACTGTCCAGCACATATGTACTGTACCTGTATTGTACTGTAGTCAGATTCGCCCCAGTTGGTGACCCAAGTACACCAACGACCACTTTGACAATTGGACCGAACAAATAAGTTAATATGTTATATGTATGTAAATTGTAAAATTGTAAATAAAAAAAAAAAAAATAAAAATAAATGGTTTTAAGTGATAGAAACGTCTTTGTATGTATACCTCAGTAAATATTCACCTTGATGCAAGTGTAATCATAAATTATGTATATTATAGATATAGTAAGTACGTATAATGTCACTAGCCTATTAAACCAGCTTTGTAAACTGTAGTAACCAAACTGGGAGTCTGGTGGAGTATCACGGCTGTTCCTGAAATTAGAAAATAACATAAACCACAAGATAATCTTAATTAACTAATAGTCATGTTTTGTGGAAACATTTCTACTTTAAACATAAATCTTATAGTTTAATTTCAAATGTTTATATTTCCGCTATCGAAATGTAGATGAAAACAATATTCAGTTTACAGGTGCAGGTCGTATGTGTGAAATATTACTGTTACCTTTAAATTTCGAGAAAAAAAAATTAATATTTGTGATCAACTTTTAAACTCAGTACGTAATTGAACTTTATTTCACCTGTAGTCAGTAGTGTTCTGCCCAAGGAATATAGAAGAAATAAATACTACTCCGCGTGTCAGTGGAATATGTCGCACTAAATGTAGATGGCGATGATCAATGAGTCGTCTGTTGCATGTAGATCCAATTTCCACACTGGAAACGTGGACAAGATAAATATAGATAAAACCACACAAGTAAAGGGAAATATATATATATATATATATATATATATATATATATATATATATATATATATATATATATATATATATATATATATATATATATATATATATATTTCATGTAGATCCACAATGGAAACGTGGATAAGATAAATCGTGATAAAATCACACAGGGGAAAGGGATACAATGGAGAACCTTAGCTTTCGTCTTTATTCAAGACATCTTCAGAGGCAACTGAATTACAAAGACTGAGAGAGAGTGTGGGGTATGGGTTGTTTGGGTTCACACTCAGGATGGATGGAGAAAGGAAACTCACAATGTGCTCTCTGTATACATGTTGTATTGGATGTACAATGCAGCTTGGTGCTGGGAAGTGGCAGCATGGTTACAAGCGTGATGTAGAGAGAGCTGGTTGGTGAGGATGCTCAGAGGAGGACCAGCTTGTGGGTCGCCATGCTCTCCGGCGGGAGCGAGGGCCGCCATGCAGGCGGAGGAGGAATGTTGCTGGCTGGTTGGTGTAGGTAGAAAAGAGCCAGGTCACCACGAGGTCAGGTCTTAAATAGCGGAGGTAGGCGTGGCTTAGTAGTTGACCTCCGTCATGTAAGGCGGCGCTGGTTGACCTAGACCACGAGGCATACACTGGGGAATTCGCGGGATCGGCTACTCAGCGACAAACAGCGTTTGTAGGGGAGAAATCCACTACAAGAGCTTATGTACACAGGGTGACCTTACAACACATGACATCCACTAATCCACAGACCAACCACACAGTAAACATAAGAAGAGATGTGGGTCAGTACTGTGTCGAACCGTCTGTCCTCAAACGCAGGAAGATTAATCGCATCCTCTTTTGTGAACACCAAGGAAAAGAAACTGTTCAATGCCTCAGCTTTGCCCTGGTCAGAATCTGCGTAGCTATCATCTTCAAGCCTCAGGTCCGATACTCCTCGCGTTTTTAAATTTGACTTTGCACAGCTGTAAAACGCCTTTGAGTTTGACTTGACCCCGCTTGCAACCAGCCTCTGGAACTCCTTTTCAGCCCTTCTACACTCTGACTTTGCTTGGTTTCTGGCTCGTGCATACATCCCCCTGTCCTGCTCGTACCTAACCCACGCCTTGAATTTCTGGGTTTTCTTAACTTTGTCGACTGCCGCATGGTTCACGTGTAGGGGTCTCTTTGTATTCCTAGAGGCACTGGGTTTGGTCTTGAGTATACAGTATATTTTTCGATCAAATGGTTCACTTTACAAGCCATGATATTCAGCGTAGTGTCTGCGTTCTTTTGCCTTAGTGAGTCAGGCAGTGGATACCCCTCATCCCGTCGTTATTTCCATTGTAATATTTGCACCTTGGCCTGGTTTTTTCGTGAACTAGGTAACAGTTAAATCTGAATGACAACATTACATGGTGACTGGTGCCAACTGGGACTAGATGTTCCAGTTTTGCCACCATACGGTATCCTCCTCGTTTGTTATGATGAGGTCCAGTGGCTTGGGTGTTTGCTCCCCTCTGTACTGTGTTAGGTCTTTAGCATGTTGGAACAGAAAATTATCTCTCAGATTTTCTACTGTTACGAGTGTCCGCTGTTAGTTTCTGTTCTTTGTATAAAAATCGTTGTTTCGGATGGTGTGTGGGTGTCTCGGGCAGCTTCGCTCACTACTCGCCCACACCAACTGAGCCCTTATTTAAGTATTAACTTTGTTTATTACATTGCATTATGTTTTATTGTATTGTTTTATTACATTAAGTTTGTACATAGGTTAAATACGTGGAATTAATGTCAGTAGGGTAATTTAAATATAGTTTTATGTTTTAGCCAATCAGGATATGTTACGTCAGTATTTGGCGGTAAAAGGTGACGTCGGTGACCAGCTGGTAGTCGGTAGTCAGTCTAGACACAACTGTCTTTAAGTTAAGTTACTTAACTTAAAGACAGCTGTGCCTACTCTCTCTCTCTCTCTTATGTTTTGGGAGTTGGCATTTGACTATTGTGATTTGCGTTGATTGATATTAATATTGTGTGATAATGTTAGACCTTCAGTCTTACTCAGCCGCTTACAAACATCTTATCGTATTATTGTTGTTTTAGTGTTTGTCTGTTAATATAATATTTTTAATTAAATCTACTTCATGAATTTCAATATACCCCATAGTAATGAGGTGATGAATTTCGTGGGATCTATTCCTGGACCTATAGTACAAAGAGAAATTTGAATTTGTGATATTGTTACGACTTCTTGATGGTAACTAGGAAAAACGCGCATGCGTGCGTAGTGTCAACAAAGGCTGTAAGAGACTGCTCCTTAAAATTCGTATTTCTGACGAATTCAGAGAGTCTACCAATCCCAGCCTGTGTAGACAACTACAGTAAGACCCAGTTATCAGCACAGTGGCATATATTTTTTTGTTACTTTTGGACTTTGTCATTTTTTGGGGATAAAACATCTGGTCCTACCACCCGATCCCTCTGAGCAAAGTTTTCAAGTTTGCGCATGCGCAGTGTGATAGTGTGACGTCATTACCACTCCACCTGACTGCAGTGTTGCCAACGTGTCCTATGCCCGCCGTTAAACGCTCCCGTTCGTTGGAAACGGCGGCAGTAGGTGACAGTGATGCTGACGACTTTCTTCTTGAAGACACGTCAAAGAAGAAGCAGAAACCTCAGAAGTCAGGGTCTCCAGCAGGGGCCACGGCTCCCCCTTGCACCCCTTCTGGGGCTGTAGAGGGTGGACTCCTGTCATCGGGGTCCCCAAGTGAGCCTACATGTGGCTCAATGACCGACCCTCCGCCGACGATGGACATAGGGGATTCCCTTTGTCTCCCTGCCCCGTCGCGCCTTCGTCGTCTCGCCTTCCCTCGGGACTTGCCTCTGAGCACACGGACGACCTGGTTCTTCCGTCACTGCTCTCCACTTCAGGACTCAACACTTCGCCTCCGCCGAGGTCCCACAGCCGTGATAGTCACCACACAAATGGACGAGACGGTACGCCTGCTCACTCAGGTGGGCTTTCCTGCTCCCCAGGGGGAGGTGATGCTGAAGTTCACCATCATCACCCCAGAAACTCGTCGTACCAAGGTAATGGTTCGCCACGTACCCTGGGAGATCCCTATCGACGATCTTCGCCCTCTTCTCCCACAACTACTGGACATGGAGCGCCGCATCAACCCGGTCTCCAAACGTCCATCCAACGAACTCATCGGCTGGTGGGTGGGCCCCCTCCCCCCGAAGGTGAATGTAGGACCAATTCACAACTGTCCTCTCGACCGATTTATCGGAACCCCGAAAATCTGTGGTCGTTGCCAATCGTGGAAACACCGCACCTGGGAGTGCACGAGGATGGTCGCCTGCGGTTTCTGTGCAGGTCCTCACGACACAGTGGAATGCAAATCGAAAATTCAGAACAAAATCCCAGTTATTCCACGGTGCGTCAATTGCCATGGCAGTCACCACGCCTGGAATGCCAATTGCCCACAGCGTCCTGGCACTCGCCCGGGGAAAACTTACCTTGTACCACCGCCCTCGTCTCTGACGAAGCCCCTGTCAACCAAACCTCAATCCTATCCACCACCGCCTCTTCCATCCACCAAGGATTTCCCATTGATCTCCTCTCCTCTACCACCCCCTCCATCACCCCTACCACCCATCCTTTCTCCCCTCCCTCCCTCTCCCTACCGTTCTTGGAACAAGGTCGTTGCCGGCCCTGCCACACAGTCACCACCATCTCCTGCCCACCCGGACCCCCGCTGTCTCTCACCAGCACCACCACCTCTTACTCAACTGAACCCTCACCGTCCCTCTCCGTCGCTACCACCACCACATGCCCAGTCGGGCCCTCGGCAATCCTCGCCGCCACCTCCAGCTCATGCACAGGTACACCAAGTTGGTTCTATGGAAACAATCACTCTCCGTCTGGATCGCCACTCCAAGCAAATCAACCTTCTCTCAACCCAACTCGACTTGTTTGTGAAAACAATTGCGACATTGCAGAAGCAACAACAACTCATTCTGGACACCCTGACCCAACAGGGGCGCGCTTTGCAAGCCCTGATGACCCGCCTCCTTCCATCTCCCGAGATGGAGGATCCATCCCTCGCTCTCCCACTCCTCCCTCTCCATTTCTCTCAACAGAATTTGGTACCTCCTCTGGAGCCCTGTCTAGCCCCTCCGACTCATCTCACACCGGAGGCCGTTCCCTCCTCTTCTTACAATGGAACATCCAGGGACTTAGACCTCGCCGGACAGACCTCGCCCAGTTTGTGCTCTCCCATCAAGTAGATGTTGCTCTACTTCAGGAAACCATCACAGACGATGTTACTCCACTCCGCCTCTCTGGCTATTCTGTTTACACCCTGCCTCGGTACCGTGGGCAGGCTCGTGGCCTCCTCACCCTTGTGCGTAACACCATTCCATCTGTTCGTCTCCCTTCACCTGACTCACATGGACCCCCGTCTGAATTACTTTCTGTCTCCCTTACTCTTGGTGACCGGACCCTTCGTGTAGTCAATGTTCATTTCAAGAGTAATTCTCTGGACCCCCAGGTTCTTCACGACCTCCATGATGGGGTTCCCACTATTGTTCTTGGCGACTTTAATGCCCGCCATCCCACTCTTACTCCGGATCATCCCACTCCATGTACCCTTAATGGATCACATCTCTCACAGTTTCTTAATGGGGATGATGATGTTCGCTTTCTTTGTCCTGACGATCCTACTCGCCTCCCCCATAGTTTCCTTGATGTTGGCTTACTATTGAACGGTCATACTTCCTTTCATCCTACCGTCTGCACCGAGCCTGCTCTGTATAGTGACCATCTTGCCGTTACTACCCATCTCAGGCTCTCCTTCTCTGCCCCGACATCAACTCCTTATCGATCCCCTCGCCTTCGTCTCACACAAGATGCTGTTCCTTCCTTTACCCAATACCTTTCTACCTGGGCGGATTCCTATGTTGTCCCTCAGTCCCTTGACTCTTACAGCGCTGATTTTGTTGATGCCGTGTATGACTCTGTCAATCGCGCTACCCCTCCACGCCCTCCCCGTCACCCCAGAAGTGCCACCAACTACTGGTATCGTATCCCTGCCATGAGACATCTCCGGCAGGTAACCCGTGATCTCCACTCTGCCATACGGAGGTCTCGGTCTCCAGAGGACTGGGAAGACTTCAAAAATTGGTGCTCCTTTGCAACTCAGGAGCGCCGTCGGATACGTGAGGCGGACTGGCTATCCTTCACGGGGTCTCTATCGTTCCAGTCGTCACCCTCTTATGTATGGAATCGGATTAATGCTATACGGGGTACTCGACGGAGGCCTCCTCCCCACCCTGACCCGCCTCCCTTGCCTGCTCTTTAATGGAGGACTGGGCACGAGCTTCCTCCCCTGAGGCACTTCCAGATCCAATGCAGGAGGCAGTGCAGGCCCGCATCGATGCGTCTGAGCCTGTTGTTCGTGCTGCTCTTACCTCCCCTGCCCCCACTGATCATCCCATCACACAGTTCGAGCTTGACAGTGCTCGTCGCTCTAGAAAAGACACCTCTCCTGGGGATGATCAGATAACCTACTCCGTCCTCAACGCCTGTACTAATATTCTTAACGGCCCCTTGCTTGCTCTCTACAATATGTCTTATGAACATGGGGTTCTCCCGTCCAACTGGAAAAATGCCACTATTATCCCCATCCCTAAGCCGGGAGATCCTGGGAAATATCGACCCATTAGTCTTACCTCCTGTGTTTGCAAGATGATGGAGAGGATACTCCATCGTCGCCTTCTTCACACCATAGGCGGCTTCCACAACTCCCTCAATGGTTTCATTCAACATCGCAGCACAGCACACTCCATTGCTTCCTTTTATTGCAATCAGACTGCCCGCGTCTCCGTCTTCCTTGATATCAAGGGAGCCTTTGATACGGCTCAGCCTGCCCTCATTTTAGCTGAACTTGCACGGTTAGGGGTTAAAGGGAGACTTCTACAATGGATCGCCTCTTACCTCACTGGACGTCAGGCCCGGGTTCGCGTTGAAGGCTCTATGTCTCCTGTTCAAGAAATGAACCTCGGCACCCCTCAAGGTGGAGTCCTGAGTCCCACCTTGTTTAACACTCTCATGCACTCCATTGCATCACTCCCGTGGCCGACAGAAGTTGTCCACTCAGGATATGCCGACGATGTCCTCCTCCAAGCCCCTGACTACCTCAGCATGCAGGAAGCCCTTGATCTGGTCTCCAGAGAGTGTGATTCACTTGGTTTCCTTCTTTCAACTGCGAAAACAAAAGCCATGTGGCACGGTCGTGTTGTACCTCCACCCCTTTTCTTATCAGGAACGCCCTTGGACTGGGTTAATGAGACAAAATACCTGGGTGTGTATGTAACTCGCACACGTTGTCAGATCCCTGAAGTCCGCTATCTTCGAGACATATGCTTTCGGCGTCTCGCTCCCCTCTCTACCATGTGCAGGGGTTCCCTTGGTGCCACCATCCCTGTACTTCTCACCATGTACAAGTCCTTTGTCCGTTCCTGTGTCGACTACGCCGCCCCTGCCCTCGTCAACATTAGTCGGACTGCTGTCAACCGTCTCGAAGTTATCCAGAGGAAAGCTGCTCGTATCATCCTTGGGGCTCCTCAGTGGACACGCTCTACTTCTCTATATACCGAACTTGGTCTTTCCCCCTTACAGGATCGTGTCCAGGAGTTTTACCTAAAAACTGCCGTTTCCATTCTACGGGATCCTAGGGGCAACTATGTCCAAACCAACTTGACTACTGCTGTCCGAGACCGACCTCCATCTAGAAGACAGTGGCGAGGGTCACTCATCCGAGCCCTTCAGGAACACGACCTCCTGCCTGATATTGTTGTCACCCCTGCTGTTGGTTCGTCTCCTTCTCCCTGGCTGGATTTTCAACCTGAAGTGATTGCCCTCGGTGGACCGCTCCCGAAATCCCAGGTGAACCCTGTTATTCTCTGCAAATACCACCTCTCCAGGATCGCTCACTGGTCCCCAGGTAGGGTCGTCCTCTACACTGATGGTTCTGTTGACCCCGCTACAGGTAGGGCCGGGGCTGGTGTCTACATCTCCCGTCCTCATGCCCCTGAGCCTATCAAACTGTCTCTCAGAGTTTCTGACGGGGCATCCTCCACTCAGGCTGAACTAATAGCCCTCCTTGCTGCCCTTCTCGCTGAGGAAGAAGCAGATGGTTTCTGCCCCTTGCTTGTCTGCTGCGATTCCAGGTCTGCTCTCGACGGGATCGCATTTGGATCTGGGGAAAATAAGGACCTCATCCTCCGAATACGAGGGTTAACATCCACACTTCAGGATGAAGGCCGTCCTGTGACATTCCTATGGATACCTAGTCATGTCGGTATCTTGGGGAATGAGGCAGCAGATGACCTTGCCAAGACTGGCTGCAACAAGGCCACACCTGACTACGTTGTTCCTCGAACACTCTTACAGATTAGGACCCAAATCCGCCGCAAACAGAGAGAAGCTCGGGAAGCAGCCATCCCCCTGGACTCCCCGCCCACATGGTACGATGTCCTCCGTAAACTTCCTGACTTCTCGTACGTCTACGGGAAAGGGTCGCGGAAGGGGGACGTGATTGCTGCCCGTATCATCATTGGGTATGACTTTGCTTGGGAGATTGGTATCCCCACATCCCCTGAGCAACGCTCTTGTGCGTTATGCAGAAGACCCGACAGCCGCACCCTTATTCACTACCTCCTAAGATGTCCCCACACACAACGCTTCCGTGACGCCTGCTGGACCACCACTCCACGACCCCCTGACGGAGACACGATGATCCTCCCAATACTGGCCAGATATTTTGTAAATAATATTAATTATGTGTTAAAGGAACATCCTTCCTTCCTTAGGCTTTAGTAAGCCCCTTTATAATATTTATACTGTATATACTTTTCACATTTGCCAGATGATTCTGGTGTCATTGTACAGGGGTACCTAGTGACAGCACTAGGATCCCGCTTCCTCTATCAAGGAATAAACAATTGGTGAATTATTGAGATTGATATTTTGTTACACCCTATGAGGCCAAGGGTCGTAGCACTACAAAAAGAGTAGCGGGGTTATTAAAGCCATTTGGCGTGGACTCGTTTCTCCGGTCGATGTCGCCATAAATAAAATCCCCCATGCAGGGCCGGATTCAGGAGTGGGCAAAGTGGGCAGCTGCCCAGGGGCCTCCACATATTACAATATTTTATTTATTTGTTTATTCATTTGGATTATTATTATTTTCATTCTTTAAAATTCATGTTTATCTATTCCACCACGTAAAACTATGTTCGCCAAGAAGCGTGATAGAAATTAGGCTAGCTACTCCTTGAATTTCATGAATACCTGGTTTTCCTATGAACAGTATATTTTTAATGAATGCTATTGTTTGTGTTGCTAATAATATATTTAGAATTCCACAAACATATATTGATTAAAAATGAACTACATGGAATAACGAAATTGAGATTAAAAATTTTTTTTTTTCACTATCACTCCCATTACGAATGCCATCAGGGCGCTGTGATCTAATTTCCTCGATATAACTGCATATGGCTTAAAAATTCTCCAAAGAAGTGATAAAATTTTCCCGGGGGGCTTACAGCACCCCCTGGAACTCCCAGATGCTTGGGCTTGTAGTGGATTCCTCCCCTACAAGCACCGAACCTTCTCGAATGCCCCAGCCTATGCCTCCAGCTCCGCCTACGGAGCGGGGGTCAATTATCAACCCACGCCTACCCCCGCCTTATAAGGCCTGACACCGCTGTGACCACCCTCTTTTCTACCCAGTGCCACAAGCAAGCAACACCTCCTCCGCGCCAGCCTGGCGGCTGCTGCTCCCGCCAGCGACCTTGGCGTCCCTCAAGCCATGTGTCCCTCCTCTGGGCACCCTCACCACCCAGTTCTCTCTACTGAACGCTTATTACCATGCTACCTACCCAACAACAAGCTGCATTGTACATCCAATACAATATGTATACAGTGAGCACATTGTGAGTTTCCTTTCTCCATCCCATCCTGAGTGTGAACCAATATCTCATAACCCCACAAATGGTGACCCCCGGAGATTCGCACTCACACAGGATGGAGGAGAAACTGATCACTCTCCCAGTCTTCAAGCAACATGGAAGACTGGCATCGGCTCTACAACTACTGTCTCTACACCGCAGGTTAGACACCCTAGAGCAGCTCTGCTACTCTAAGCAGACAGCCTCTCCTCTTCCTGCCCCAAGCACCACGTTCCTACCGACCCCAACACACCCGTCCTGCCTCAGACGCTGCCCCCGGCCCAGTAGTACCCCCTGCCGCTCCTCCTGACGCGGATCCCCACACCCCTCTTATCTCCCTCGGGTACCCCCTGCTACTGTCCTGCACCCTGCTGCTGTCGTGGACCCTGCTGCTGTCATGGACCCTCTTCCTGCTGATGCAGCCCCTGCTCCTGACCCAGCCCCTGCTCCTGACCCAGGCCCACACACCCCAGCAAGCGCATCTGAGGACTCTGTACCTGTCGCGAGGGAAGCACAACATTCATCGCCTCCACAACCCTCCTTCCCCCTCTTTTCTCCCACAGATCTCGTGTATCTAGACAGAGCTGTCCCCCTAGTGGCGGCTCATCCACGCCCTCGTGTCTCACATGTGGCATGCACCGCCCGTTCTGCCTCACATGTGGCATGCACCGCCCGTTCTGCCTCACATGTGGCATGCACCGCCCGTTCTGCCTCACATGTGGCATGCACCGCCCGTTCTGCCTCACATGTGGCATGCAACCCTGCCAACCTCCAGCCTCCCGCCGCGCCCGGAGGGGAAGGGGAGTATTGTAGTGGATTCCTCCCCTACAAGCACCGAACCTTCTCGAATGCCCCAGCCTACGCCTCCAGCGCCGCCTACGGAGCGGGGGTCAACTATCAACCCACGCCTACCCCTGCCTTGTAAGGCCTGACACCGCTGTTACCACCCTTTTTTCTACCCAGTGCCACAAGCAAGCAACACCTCCTCCTCCACGCCAGCCTGGCGGCTGCCGCTCCCGCCAGCGACCTTGGCGTCCCTCAAGCCCCTCTTCTGGGCTCCCTCACCACCCAGCTCTCTCTACTCAACGCTTATTACCATGCTACCTACCCAGCAACAAGCTGCATTGTACATCCAATACAATATGTATACAGTGAGCACATTGTGAGTTTCCTTTCTCCATCCCATCCTGAGTGTGAACCATATATCTCATAACCCCACAGGCTCGCTTCACTCGCCACCCCACCCTCTTGGGTAGTTATAATGGGGGCCTCCACAAAGAGGCTGCCCATGGGCCTCCACAGGTCTAAATCCGGCACTGCCCCCCATGATAAGGAGGTGGCTAGGGTTGAACCTCGCTGCGTTGTCTATTAAGGCTCACAAGTTCCTTTGGCTTAGTAAGCTACAGTTTGGAGATCTGTAGCCTGAATTTGCCTAACTTGTACTACAGACGGGCAAGGGGTGACCAAATTGAGGTGTATAAGCATCTCAAGGGGCACTACTCAGTTGAATGTCCTTACTTGGAGCTGGCGGACGCTCGCCCCACAAGGGGTCACAGCTCAAGATTGAAGAAGCCGCAAGTCCAGAAAACTGTGAGGGCAAACTTTCTCAGTGAGAGTTGTGAATTCTTGGAACAATCTACCAGAAAGTGTTGTGACGGCACCGAGTGTGAGCTCTTTCAAGACCAGGTTTGACCAACACTGGAGCAGGTTCAGGTACATTCAGGAGCCGGTGCATGCCCAGTACTTGCCAACAGTGCGTAACAGAGACGTGACCGATCGCCCAAGCTGCTAACGAGCCGATCAGCGGTGAAGAGGATAAAAGTAAAAGTTAGGTTACCGTAGGTTGGTGTTAGGTTAGATTGGGTCTGGTTTTCAAAGGCTTGTTTGGTGTTATTTTTAGGATTTTATCCCACATTTTCTCTCGATTTCAAAGCCCTGCCCATTTTAAACAAGTAATATTGTTGGTAATTTTATCTATTAAAGTACTCTAAAAATATAAATTTCCAACGAAAATGCCAAAGAAAAGTGTCTTAGAATAGTCGGAACTATGCGAAAAATGTATTTTTAATTAAGAAATGGAGTAAGGCCTACCTATGCAAATTTATCTCATTGGGTTGATTCACCCCAAGGTGTAAAAACAATAATCAACCAGAAACAATAACAACCAACAACCAGAAAACTTTAACAACAACCTAGAAAACAACAACACTAACCAACGGGAAACAGCAGTGGAGAAGAGGATAAAAGTCAAAGTAAAAGCAACCAACTACCAGAAAATACAACCAGGAAACAACCATAGACAGACGATTACGTAACATTAGTTGTGGTTCCTTATCCTCCTTATAACAAGTTTACATAGAAGAAAATAGAAACCTTACAAACTTAACAAATACCAGTAGGGTTAACCACCTATAATATTATATTTTATGTATAATATCTAAAATAATATATGAATTAGTGAGTGAGTTTTTTTTATTTAAGGCGTATAGGAGATAAAAAATATAAATACTGTAAACCGGATGTAATAATATGGGAGGAGTTGTAAATACAGTGTTACCTTGTGTCAAATATTCCTCATAGTGGATCATTAACTCCTTCATTATACACACATTAACCTGGTAAAGTAGAGAGATTTATGTAATATTAGTAACAAAATGTGATATACTGTAAAGATTGTTAATTATGGTGAGTTAATATGTTATAAGGTTCATAGGCGAGGCTGTGGTGGTGGTGGATAGTTATGTTAATACTAGTTATATTATAGGTTTTTATGGCACCAGTTATATTATAGGTTTTCATGGCACCAGTTATATTATAGGTTTTCATGGCACTAGTTATATTATAGGTTTTCATGGCACCAGTTATATTATAGGTTTTCATGGCACTAGTTATATTATAGGTTTTTATGGTACCAGTTATATTATAGGTTTTTATGGCACCAGTTATATTATAGGTTTTCATGGCACCAGTTATATTATAGGTTTTCATGGCACCAGTTATATTATAGGTTTTTATGGTACCAGTTATATTATAGGTTTTTATGGCACCAGTTATATTATAGGTTTTCATGGCACCAGTTATATTATAGGTTTTCATGGCACTAGTTATATTATAGGTTTTCATGGCACCAGTTATATTATAGGTTTTCATGGCACCAGTTATATTATAGGTTTTTATGGCACCAGTTATATTATAGGTTTTCATGGCACTAGTTATATTATAGGTTTTCATGGCACCAGTTATATTATAGGTTTTCATGGCACCAGTTATATTATAGGTTTTCATGGCACCAGTTATATTATAGGTTTTTATGGTACAGTTATATTATAGGCACCAGTTATATTATAGTTTTCATGGCACCAGTTATATTATAGGTTTTCATGGCACCAGTTATATTATAGGTTTTCATGGCACCAGTTATATTATAGGTTTTCATGGCACCAGTTATATTATAGGTTTTCATGGCACCAGTTATATTATGGGTTTTCATGGCACTAGTTATATTATAGGTTTTCATGGCACTAGTTATATTATAGGTTTTCATGGCACCAGTTATATCAGGTAAAAATGAATTGGACAGTTGCAACATTGGTAATGGTGGAGCAGACAGCGGTAAAGATTAGTCCCTTCGTTTTTTTTTTTACTGGAATTTTTTTTCTGGTGTATTTTGATGTGCCTTGTTTAAATCTGAGTAATATTGCAGTAAACAGCAACCATGGAATTCCGGAAATCCTCTACACTCAATCGATAGACCAAAAAATGTAGTTTGACTTATATCAAATGGTTAACCCAAATTATGCTTTTATGGTGAAAACTATGGTAAATTTGCATTGTCACACCGTTCTCTTTTAGCAAGTATAAAATATATTTTTCTAGTGTATTTGTGTGTGTTTAGACCGAATATGACCTTAATTTTTGGCGGAAATTAGCCGGGGGTTTTTTGCGATTTTTTTTTTAGTTTGATGTTTTCCGAAAAAAAAAGTGGCTAAGCGACTAAAAAATACAAAAAAAACACTAGAAAAACAAAAACCTAACCTAACCTAACTAACTGACTCTCACCATATAATGGAATCGCCTATTTCTTACCTTATTGGCCTGGTTCTTGATCATCGTTGCATTCTGGGATTCTTACCCAACGCCACATGTGTTGGTCTTTGCGATACATGTATTTACATTCAGTCTTGCTCTTAGTACACTTTACTGAGGTTGGAAGAACACCATGCGATCGAAAAAGTGCTATAGTTTCTACGTTTTTTTTCCAAAAACTCGCAATCAGCTCCAGATACTTTAAGTGACATCCATCACAGACTTCTATGGTCGGCACTGAACTTGAATTTCAAAATATGAGAGACCCAAAATAAAACTCGAATTTGATTGGGCCAAATATACTCCGAATTAAACCCAAACTCATTTTAATTGGTTCTAAAAGCAAAAACGCTTTTGATTGGCCACGTGACGTGTACGGGAATGCATGCGCGTGATGATTTATAAAGGAGATGCGAGAGACACGCAGTGTTGGGGGAGAGGCAGACGACGATGGCTGGAGGTTAATGGAAGAAAATATAAATTTTTTGGGAAAAGTTGCCTCCGTTATTATACATTTCCGCCGGTAATGTAATTGATGACAATTATCTTATAATTAGACGTCTTATTCGAATATGATAATAGATTAGTGGTAGGAATGAACGGTGTGTAAATGCAATAATACCCAAACTATTCTTTTATACTTATACTTTAGAAATATATACTGTACTGTAAACAGAAAATTCATATAACAGCATGGTGGCTTGACAGTAAATATTAATGTAACAGGACTTGGTCACAAAGACATATGAGGGATGAGGTGTTGCCATTATCTTACACTAAAGTTTACTGTGCCATGAATGTTATACATTTGGTAGTTATAGATTATTTTTTACTGGAGTTAACTGTACGGTACTTATTGAGAGTAAACATTTTCTGTGCTGTGTTCCAAAATTAGTTACCAAAGACCTATGATTGTTTTGTTCATGAGTAAATGTTTAAATATGGCTTTAAAATATATTGTTACTGTATTAAACTAAAATACAGTTGTGTATTTCTAAACTAAAACAAAGCAACGGTTAGGTATGTGTAAGGTTGTCTGCTATGAAACTAGTCAACTCTAATTTAATATACTTGAAAAGGAAATGCAGTGGCATAAATCCCATTAGATAACAATGATTACCAGTATGTCATTAAGTTAGTCATGGAGAGAGTCCTGGTAGTGAAATTAATCTCTCTTATATTATTAATTTACACTTTTGCTGGCAGAAAAGTTTCAATGTTTCTGAAATTACAAGGATAAAGTACTGTATGTATTGGCTAATGTTCACTGGAAATAAAAATATCTACTAATTTTTCACTCACCATCTCTTAATAAATCTTGTACAAATATAGCTACAGTATATATACAGTCAGGGTCACAAATGTTGTTTCAAGGGGAAGTGTGACCAACATTTTTCATAAAGTCCAAAGTGTGACCAAATAAAAAAAGGCGTTGAACCACAGTACAGTACAGTACAGTACATGTACGTATACTAAATAACCCGTGGGCCGTACAAAGTGATTTTCATAGGTTCAACCAGTTTTATTACATAGAACTTAACAGGATTGTAATCTTCTTCATTATTGCAGGTTGAAAATATATAAAGTATAGTATACAGTTTATACTGTATGTGTGTGTTACCCTGTACTGTATTTATTTTGTACTAATTTTCAGTTTATTAATTTATTTATTTTTTCAGAAAAAATGTGAAGCAAATCAAAAGAGGGGTGAATAGAGGCTTCATCAGAAGACAAGAATGTCTTCAACTTTAGACATTGGTAAGTGTAACTCATGGTTTTGAGTCTTTCATTTCACCTTGGTACATGTATTCGTGATAACTATTGTACAGAAATTTAGTCAGTAATAAGTTACTGTGTATAGTATTATTCTGACTGTTGTACAGTACCTGTATTTAATATTGAATAGAATTAGCACAGTTAATGTAGGGGTGCATTGTACCATTCTGAGATAACATATAATGTTTCCTATTTGTGAATATTATGGTAGTATATGTTACTAAGTCGTCCTGAATATTTGTTGATTTCAGATCCTCACAGCAATAAGAGAGAAGAACTTCTGTCTGCTTTACTTGGAGCAGTTCAAGGATGCCAGGTAGCTGTATATGTAATCCCTTTTAAATTATTTTACTTTTACTTTTGTCCTCTTCGCCACTGATCGGCTCGTTAGCCGCTTGGGCTTTCGGTCACGTCTCTGTTACGCACTGTTGGCAAATACTGGGCATCACTGTTTTCAGGACTTGTTGGTTCTTGAACCTTGAGCTGTGACCCCTTGTGGGGCAGGCACCCACCAGCTCAAGGTATTTACATTCGACCGAGTAGTGCCCTCTGAGATGTTTATAAACTTCAATTAGGTCACCCCTTGCCCATCTGTAGTATAAGCTACGTTTTTGCAGGTGTTCTAATATCTCAGGGTAGCTGAGGTTCCATAGAGCAAACACCAGTCTGGTGGCCATCCTTTAGACATTTTCAATTAATTGACAGTCTAGCATACCTCAGGGACCAGACGGGGTGACAGTACTCCAGACGAGGAAGCTCTTCACTCTTGAAGATCATGACGAGCAACGGACCATCCATAAATCTAAACAACCTTCTTATAAGACCTACTAGTTCGTTGCTCTTGCCACATCCTGCAAAATCTCCGGACCTCGACCCGATAGAACACATCTGGGCAGCAATGACCAAGAAGTGGGGCCATAATAACGCATCCACCTTAGCCGAGCAGCCGTGGTTAACAGTGCATTGCTGGTTTGGGAGCAACTTACAGGGCAAGAGGTACAGGCTTTGACACAGTCACTGGTGGCTGGTAACCTCTATGCTCCAGAGGCTGAATAGTGTCATTGATAGGTAGAAACTAATAATAAAATTGAAAAGTAAAACAGGATTTCTATGAATATTGTTTTCATTTCCTAGAATGTACTGCCAAGTGTTAGTAACATTATTCAATGTCATTAGCACAATATGACTATTATAATTATTATACCTATTACAATTACATTGAGGTAAACACAGTGCTATATATATAGCTTACAAACATTAATTTATAGCTACACTGTTATTCAGAAAGTGACATTTCTCCGTGTCTGTCGGTGCAAGCTGTATTTTCCAATGAGTCTTGGGTACTAGTGTTGGTCATGGATTTCCAGCAGAAAACAACCACATAATATGACTGCCTTTGATATATTTTTGCTACATTAATATCATTAGTATATTATTTAGCTAAAGATGGAGTACGGTGATTCTCCATAATTACAACAAAGGCCAGAAACTATAAATGGCAACCTCACAAATATCAGACAGGCAGTCAGGTAGACCTCCCCTAAAATAATGCAGGAATCACAATTAGTGATTGGAAATATTCGCCCATTGTGACACATTGTGTCGATGAGAAAAGGAACCGATACTTTTTGGGAAAGAGAGAGCACTGTACAGTACTGTATACCTCTGAATGTTTACCATGTTGAACTTCCCACTTACTCAGTGTAACATACTAGGGTAAACTCTCTGCCTGACACTTGTTTTCCACATCTCTATCCAGTTTCTGTGTTATCATAGTTTTTGCATGTTAACCACCCCACATATTGCTTCCAAGCACGTCTTTCCTATCACTTCTAATTGAACTTTCTAATGACCTAATACTTTACTTATCTCCAGATAGCTTCTCTTCATATGTGATTTTATTTGACTTTGTTTCAACTAAGTAAAAGAGCTTTGTAACATATCTTTCCATTAGCCCCTTGTGTACAGGCTCCCCTCTGAGCTCAGTGCTAGTCAAATACAGTAGAATAATAAAAGTGGCATCCCCATAGTGAAGAGATTAAACAGGTCAAATACAGGTTCTACTAGGGAGGGGTTTAGTTGAGTACAATATACAGTATTTGAATATCATTTGTTAGTTTCACTTTCAACTTTGTCATAAAATTGGATCTCGCACCTCATTTCATTATTTTGTAACCTCGATCATTGAGAATCTGAGTCATTTCTTTATTGTAGGTGAGGTTTGGAGGACGTGCTGAACTTGCCACAGAGACAGATGAACGAGTAGCTTCCCTCTGTTCCAGGCTGGAATGTGCCCTCTCTTATGGCCTTAAATTACGCTCTCCTAGCAGGGGACTTGCTGCCATAAAGTAAGTACAGTACTGTACATGTAATTAAAGTTTCCCTTTGTTGAAGTCATTGTGCCATATTGCTCTTTAATAGCATGATTCCGTGTTATGTAGAGTTAGTTTTAATTTATTTAATTAATACATGTATATTAGAGCCATGAGCTGTCTATGTACAGGTACTATCATATATAATTTTCCCAAAATAAGGCCATACCTCTTATAGTGCTCCAAATGCCAGAATAAGAAAGTTACAAAGTGAATAACAACAGTATTGATGTGGCTGAGCCTTTTGAATACTGGAGGTCCTTCCTTGATAACACCTGATAAACACTGCTGAAGAAAATTTCTATAATAGTAATATTTCCTTTAGCCAGAATCCCTCAAACCTGCAACTCTCGAATTGCCGGAATTAAAGTTTGCTCGGAATTTTTCAAGAAAATTCCTTAAATTTCGTGTTTGGGATCAAATTTGTGGTTGAAAATCAGGAGCATTTTCTGAAAATTAAAAAGTAAATTCTGGAAAATCTGTTCAAATTTTTATTTCTGGGTCTGGGAGCAAATGTCAATTATAAATACTGTAATGTGAAATTACTGTAAAATCTGAGAAAATGGCAAGAAAATCACTCTCAACCTTTCTGCTCAGGGCTTGGGACAAGGATTTCTGGGCATTATGAAAGATTGCATCATGTTCAGCCACATCCTCACATGGGTAGGAAGACCAACCACTTGGGTAAAGCTGGATTTTTCTGCTCTGGGTCGATTTATAATAACTGTGCAAATACAAGTGGTGAGGTGACACAGGCCAAGGCACTTACACAGTACACACATTAACAGCACTACTAAACCGTTCTCTTATAACATTTTACTTTATCATTTTTATTAATTGTAGTACATTAAGTTGATTGAGTTACTACTTGTGTCACAGTAAAACAGTATCTGTATGTAACATGTCATGATTTGATTCCAAGCTTGGTAGAAAATGGGGCAAGGTAGAAATAATTTGGGCAAGGGGTGATGTGGAGCCCATAAGTTGAATATATTCAAGATTTTATTCTTTTCAGACAAGTGACAGACATGGTTACCTCAGGACTCAGTCTTCACCTCGCCCTGCCTGGTGCTGCTGAAACAGAAACTCCTGGTATGTGTATTTTAGAAAACTATCCTTTTTGTTAGTGTCTGTCCCTCACACATGCACATGTTTTTATGGTATGTGAGGCCTTGTGGGTTACCTACAAGAGACATATTATCACCAAGCACCCTTGAGCAGAATCTGCCAGCACCCAGAATAGATACAACACTTGAAAGCAGTGTAACTCTGTCCCTATAAACAATGTTTTGTTTCAAGTGATGATACATTGTATCTTTGTTGCCTAGATGAATCTGGATTTAGATATTGATTCATTAGTTGTCAGAGAGGTCAGGTGAGAAGTCTTAAGTCCCTGGTGCACATTAACTTCAAAATCCGTCATGCAGGTAAGTCGCACCTCACCCCTCAGATTCTTTGGTGTCAGCTGAAACTTGAAGATCCTCATCATAAAGTCTGGTGAACAAACAGATGGGATATTTACTTCCATAAAGTGTATACACATTTAGTTCTTAAAAATATTTAATTGCATTTATTTGAATGTCATAATTGTTTTAATTTTACTTATGTTTTTTGTAATAAAACTGCAATTAACAAACTTATAATTTTATAAATATAATAAAATAGTAAAAATTGTACCATTATTCGAGAACACTGTACACAAACAAAAGGGGTGTTGGTGGTAACGCACATAAATCTCCTGGCCTTGGACAGTTGTTGGAAGGGTGTTATGCAGTGTAAAACTACCAAACATCATAGGATTTCTCCGGTTACTACAGTTTTCTTTCAGTACTCTACTATACAGTACAGAAGTTAATTTTTTTATTGATATCCAAAATAAGCACTGCCTTTTGAAATGACGTGTTGTTTTGTGATTGGTTGATGTGACTGTATGCACAGTGGAAGCAAATGTTAACCCTTAGGCCACGGGTGACGTTCCAGAACGTCCGACCAGCACACCTCGGGTGACGTTCCAGAATGTCCACCTATTCCCACCATTTTTTTTGAAAGGTTGATTTTTTCTCGATTTATCCCCACCAGCACCAGCCTAACCCTGGGCTTAAGGGTTGATCAATCCAGAGCAATTCATTATTTATTTGTTTTCTAACTGAATTTGTGCAAAAATTATAGCATTAATGTATCTTTATCCCGCCAGATAATGTAGCTATCAAATGAATGAATACAGATGGACTTTTACTTCATTGGAGGAATGCGGTATTCACTTAATTAAAAATCGGGATAAAACTGGTGAGAGGAATTTGCATGAAAAAGTCACTCAGTGGTGCATATGTTAGGAATGTTCTGGACTACAACATAATCAACAAGATGACAGATACTTCCAGTACATCAAAATTATATTTAGGTAAATCAGGTTGACACTCTGTAGCTTACATCAGAAAAACAGCATACTGTATGTTATTACCAATTTTTCTTGATTTATTTTATTTAGCAGTTGGATTTGTTATAAAAATAAGAGAAGATAAACATTGAATGGTATGGTATCTATAACATTCAGTGAGAAATTTGTCTTTAGAAAGTTTAGTTGCCAAATGGTGCTACAAGAGAAATTTTCAGGATTTTTCAATTATGACAAAACTTTTACTAATAATTTTTATGTTCATAAAATTTATTGTATAATCATATTTAAGAAAGACATTTTTCACTTTTGTATAGTGATACATCAAGAGGTATAAATAGAGACGAAATTTCACTTTTAACTTCAGCATGTGGTAACTGTTACCGAGTAGTGAATGGCATAGTCATTTGCTAAATTATTTTGTTTGCTTTTTCTTGTCAGGCTACTATTGGTGTTTTATGAATATGATTTCAGTATATCTGTTCGTGATTAGGAGATATCTTTTACAACATTTTTAAAACCACCCTTGTGTAAAAATTCAAATGACATTGTAACAGACAATTGAAGTTAGCTTTCAACTTACATCCATTGAGCTGCCAACTCATACCATTTTTTTTAAACCCTATTATCACATTTTGCCTACTCTGCAAGTACTATACTGTAGGTAGTAGGCAGCTATCAAACAGGGACATCTCCATTAGAACCAACACCTCATTGGCTGCTTCTGTTGCCTGTTAATGTCTCTTCAGTTGTGCTGGACTGATATTCAACCCAATACAAGCAAGGCTGGACAATAATAATTTTGAAAACCTGTTGCTCCTAAAACTGAATCAAGAATAGTGTTGGAGAGTAATGTTGGCTGCAGTCATTTGGATTTTATTTATTTTTTTAGTATTACCTAAGAAATCTGTAGTTTACAATTGCGGTTAATTTGAGTTGGGTAATTTTCATCATTGCCGATTCTTTGTACTTACATTACTGGTACTTTATGTACCTAATGTTTGAGATACTTTTTTCCTTTTACTTAAGTACATTTTAGTTATGGTACTTTTACTTTCACTTGCATAGCTTTTTTTTAATGTAATAGTACTTTAACTTAAGTAATGAAGTATGGTACTTTTTACACCTCTGGAACCTGATTAGACCGGGGATGTTTTGTAGTGAGGGTCACAGAAGATATCGTCATCATATTCACACATATGTTCTTTTATAATTATACTAGATTCCTTATGCCACATTAATCTGTCCATAGTTAGTATGGTTTACCATTATTACAGTATTATTATATTTATGATTATGTCAATTTATTTTCAGTGCTGTGGTGGTATGTCAGAGAACTTTTAACCCGGCATGAATATGAACGTTTCCTCCACTTGAAGAATGTTGCCACTGATATAGGTAGAGGTCGTGCATGGCTGAGGAGTTTACTCAACGAACATTCTCTTGAACGATACATGCATGTAAGTCTTGTTGTTGATGATGACATTTTTCTCGAAAGATATTGTTTTGAATTTTTTGCTTACTTCATTACTTTTAAATTTAATAATGTACGGTAATGTTAACTGATACTATGCAAAGGAATTTCTATATATTGCACAGATTTATCGTCATAGACCGGATTTTTTTTTCTTGGAGACTATAAAAATTTTCTTTACATTGAGTGTTGCCTCAGCTCTCAAGACAAGTGAAAAATATTAGGCAAAAAATTAAATGCAAAACAGAATAATTCAATGGTTTCTGTAATTAAAAAAAAGGCTTAGATAATAATGCATCAATTTATATATTATAAGTTAATTCAGTAATAAATATAATATGATGGGATACATGCAGGCTGGTGTAGCCTCACCCCCATCTGACATCTTAGTACTGTATAGAATAATTAAGTAAACTGCCAACAAACATTTAAACATCGTGAAGTCTGGCTACATGCAGATACAGATGCATTATATGGTATCCTCTACAGTACTTAGATTTATTTCAAGCACAGGTAAACCTCTATTTGCAATGGGGTTAGGTTCCAGAAA
This sequence comes from Homarus americanus, assembly GCF_018991925.1. Taxonomy (NCBI): domain Eukaryota; kingdom Metazoa; phylum Arthropoda; class Malacostraca; order Decapoda; family Nephropidae; genus Homarus; species Homarus americanus. Next base: position 207,203 of record NW_024726559.1, read on the forward strand.
ACCCAATCACAGGTTGAAATATCATAAATATAACATGAAGTTCAATGGAATAGGTTCCTGGCCACTCAAACATCCATATGTATCACAAAAAAAAAAAAATCCTGGAATACTACTAGCACTCCAACACTTAACATGTCATTAAGAACAAGCCTGGTCATCATTACACGTCCTCTTCAAGGCTGAAGGTGGAGTGAAGACGTCGCTCTGACTCCCACGCAGCCTCTGGAGATTCTCATGCCGCTTCACAATGTCAAGCCTCACCTCCAGAGACACGGTTTTCCCGGGTGCTTTGGCCTTCCCAGACTTTTCAAAATTACACTGCTCACCTCAGTCACAAAAACACAGAATTGATGATGGAAACTCACTCCTTTTATGAAAAAGATGTAAGAAATGTTGTAATGGAGGTGTGGTAGGGGATTAGTGGGTCTCTTACTGACTTGACCTGATCAATGTCAGGTAGGGTAGGTGACATGTGATCTCATGCAGTGTCAGATCACCCATTGTCAGGGTGGGAGTAAAGATGAAAGCTAAGTAGTAATGATATTTATGGCTATCCTAACTGCTAATCTAATATGTTGAAAAGCAGAAAGATAGAAATATTGGAAGAAATTTAATTTGGGAGTTATATACAGTGGTCCCTCGGTTAACGAGCACAATCCGTTCCAGCAGGTTGCTCGTTAACCGAAAATCTCGTTAACCGAAACCATTGTTTCAATGGGTTTTGGGTAATTGGTTCCAGCTCACCGAAAATTGCCTAAATTCAACATAAAAGGTAGAAAAGTTCACTTACTTTGAGGTGTGTATGTAGAAGGCTCCTGGATGATGATGATGATGTGAATTTGAAGTGGGAGGTGGAGAAGGGAGAAGAGAAGGAAGTGGAGGTGGAGGAGAAGCATTTTACTGCTTCTTGGAAGGAGAGTCACCTTCCATGAAAATGTCAGGAACCTCTGGACTGACAGATTCTCCACCATGAACATCCTCTCTCCTTCTTGAAGTGGAAGGCTGAGGGATAGCATCTTGTTCCCTCTGCCTTTTACTGAAGAAAGTGTCAATTGTGGTCTGTGGGGCATCTCTCCTCCTCACCATTAACTTATGTTTAAAGAAGGAGACCACTGAGTCCTCAACATGACACAAAGTTAGTTCAGTTTTTTTCCACATCTGGGTGTTTTGAAGCCAGTTCCCTGCACTTCTCCCAGTAGTAAATCACATCTTTCAACTGTTTAGCTGACATATGGTCATCACTTTCAATTTCCTCCTCACCACTGTCAGCCTCTACCTGTAACATCTCATCCAGTTGCTTCAAGTCATCAGGAGTAAGTTCCTCTTCATGAGACATCACAAGCTCTTCCACATCCTCCTCTTCCACTTCAAGGCCCAATGACTGACCAATGGACACAATCTCCTGGTCCAACTCTGTTTCTTCCTCAAATCCCTCAAAATCATGGACTACTGATGGCCACAGTGCTTTCCATGAAGAATTGAGGGATCTAGTGGAGACTTCTTGCCATGATGACACAATCAATTTTACAGCCTCCAGGATGTTGAATTGTGTCTTTCAGAACTGTGTCTTTCAGAACTGTTTCAGTGTTAGTTCAGGATCATTGGAAGTGGCCTGATGACACCTCCTAAACATTTTCTTCATGTACAACTTCTTGAAGTTGCTGATCACCTTCTGGTCCATTGGCTGTATGATTGATGTAGTGTTTGGAGGCAAAAACAACACTTTCATAAAGTCAAATTGATACTCCAAATTTCTGGCAAGTTCAGGGTCATGACCAGGAGCCTTATCCAGGTAGCTCTTGACAGAAGGGCAAAACACATCAACAGCCCATTCATTAAAGAACTGTCTTGTCACCCATGCCTTACGGTTGGACTTCCAATAAACTCCAAGCTTTGTTCTTACCACTTTCTGTTGCTTGAACACCCTGGGGTTTTCAGAGTGGTAGACAAGCATAGGCTTCAGTTGGAAATCCCCTGAAGCATTGGCACCAAGCAATAGAGTGAGACAGTCTTTCATGGGTTTATGCCCAGGTAAAGAGGCTTCATCTCTGGTGATGAATGTTCTTTTGGGCATCTTTTTCCAGAACAGCCCAGTTTTGTCCACATTGAACACTTGCTGTGGAAGATAATTTTCTTCTTCCATCAGTTCTTTAAATTCAACTAAAAACTTTGCTGCCCCTTCCTTATCAGCACTAGCAGCTTCACCATGCCTAACAACACTGAAAATGTCAATTCTTTTCTTAAATTTTTCGAACCAGCCTTTGCTGGCCCAAAAATTTTCAAATTCTGTGCCTGAAGAACCAGGTTGATCTGTCTTTAAATGTTCGTAAATCTCCCAGGCTCTTTCACAAATGAATTCAGTAGAAACTGAATCACCTTTCATCTGTTTTTCCCTAATCCGGATGAGAAGTAACCTCTCAGTTTCTGCAATTAGGGATCTACTTTTAAACACTCCTGTAGATTTATCTCTCACTTTCACTTTTTTAAATTTGTCTTTCTGTGCAAGAATTGTCGACACAGTTGATGTCGACATGCCATATTCTTTGCATAGCGCATTTGTTCTAATGCCTTGTTCATGTTTTTTTATGATTTCCTACTTGGTTTGGTTTGAAATCGCTTTTCTTGATCTCTTAGGCCCCATGCTGGATTCAAACAATGTCAACACGTGTTTTTTAAAGTTAAACTTGTTGTAAATAAAGAATATTTTCTTTAAAATAACACTGCACTGTGCTATATATTGTCAATATGTCAAATAAATTTTTAAATTACCAATCATTTGCTTGGAAACACAGAAAAAAGCGTTTAGTTGAAGAAAGTTTCAAGCGAGATGTTACCTCCACTGAAAACAGAGAGAGACTTACGCTTGTTTGCTGTGTTAAGAGGCTGGATGGGGCGCATTAAACTAGTCACTTTACCTTCAATTATGTTCAATAATTGTTAAAATGACTAAAAAATTTTATATTAAACTTTTAAAATTATTGAATAGTATAAACTTCTTGATATTTACTAAAATAGTAAGGAATTTAAACCCTAGAACCGATTAATGTATTGGCGGACTAATACTAAAGCTGGTTGACCGCCAAGTGCAAGCCAAAACTTGTTGAGGTCGGCTCGTAAGAAACTCATTAACCGAGGGATTGCTTGTTAACCGAAGTTAAGAATCTTATGGGAGGTAACTCGTTAACCGAAATCTCGTTAACCGAGGCGCTCGTTAACCGAGGGACCACTGTACAGTATATGTTGCATTTAATTTAGGTTATATTTAGTTAAATTAATATTTAATAGTTACCTGAATTGTAAATAATTTCTCCTGATTTAAATAATAGTCTTGCACATCCTACCATCTACCATTGAATGTCAAGTAACCTGCCATCTTAGGTTCCTTAATGATCCTTACCAGAGAAACACAACACTCGCCACCTTCATTAAAAACTGGCGATCTCACCATCAAAGCTCTACCATTAATTCCTGACCTCTATCCATATCAGCAAACCTTGAGTATCAATTTATATTGTAGGATATCCTACCTTTATACTTGGGTTGATGTAATATAAACTCCGACATTGCCACTTAAGGTAATGACCCATTTTGAGAGTTTATTTAATGCGTATAACGTAATGTAAATATTTCTTGTCCTGATGTCAACTTATTCAGGACAATGGCAAGTAAAAGAGTGTAATGTATAAACTTTTATTCACAACATCAGCTCTAATTGTGTTGGAGCAGTGGTGTCAAACTCAAAACCTTTCGAGGGCCAATTCTTATTTTAGTTACCCTCTTCAGGGCCAACACAAAACAAAGGCAATAGAAACAAAGTGAACCTGTAATGAACTCGTACAGTGGAGAGAGGGAGAGAGATTAATAAAGAAACTTGTAGGTAGGTAGATAGATGTTTTATAATGTGCAAAAAAGAGAAAGAAAGGAAAAGAAACAAATTATGAACCTGGACTGAGCCCGTACACTAGCGCAAGGCTGTGGTTAGTGGGTTTGATGCGACCGTCATGTGTACAAAGATTCCCTATAAATCTTATATATTCTTTTCATTTCAAAGGATTGACTGCACATCATTTCTACACATAGTTAGTCATAGCTATAGATAACCGATTTCTCCAAAAAAGTGGAGAGGGTCCAACAGCGTACACCAGTTCTCCTCCTCCTCTGTTTAGCTTAGTGTTTCAACTTTTGGCTGCTGCCTGTAATGGCTGTGGCTTCATTTTTTAATTCTTTATTGATTTCGATTGATAAGCACTTTACCTTTACAATAATGTTATTACTAGCATTAACAATATAAATTCAATTATTGCCACAATGATGTAAAGATCATTTCGGAATTTACTGACTCATTCATATCTGCATTTTTTCCTTCATATCTATTTCTATCATAATTTCACGGGCTGAAAATTTTTACCGTCATCCCACAGGCCACACCTGACCATCCCAATGGCTACATTTGACACCCCTGTGTTAGAGAAATGAGTGAGAGGCAGCAGTGGGTGAGAGGGAGGGAGAGGGACAGACCCCCCAAGAATGCAGTCAATTGGGAGAGCAAGGGTTGCTCCATCCCTCCCTCACCACCACCTCCTAACCCTAGTGAACAACACCTGTTCTAATTGTGTTAGGGAGATGAATTTTATACCGTAATGATCCTGAATAAATTCTCTACAAGACTGTTTCAGTAAAAGATCCTTAAACAAAATATTTCTACATGATACAATGATGGAGACTCGATATAAAATAATATATAATTAAGTTAGAAACACCATTGTTTTACTAAAATAAAACTGAATAATTTATCTAAATACTGTATATATAGGAAATAAAAATCTATGATGTGGGCATTCGAGGTGCCTCGTGGATGGAGCTGTGTGTGTGTGTGTCACTTTTCGCACATCTAAATGATGCACCTCACACGGACTGACACGAGCTGTATTTATTTACATATACACCACTGTACATGTACATACACTATATTATGAATTAACAAAGTACTACTGTAATGTATATTACTACTGTCATCTTGAGCCTACAGGAAGAGTACATGTATACTGTTCAGTCTCCTGAATGTAATACATAACTGTAATCACTTTTTACATCTTTTTAACACTTGTGATGGAGGTGTAGTAGGGGATTAGTGTCTATCCTGTTACTGACCTGACATGATGCAACCCATTGTATATAAAATCTTCTGTCATTTTATGGAGGGATATGCTACATGTAGCATATATATTTTTGCATTATTATTGAAAAATTAGACAATAACCACGGCCCCTAAGAAAGTGTTTGGTGTCAGTAAAGGTGGTGAGAAAGTTGAGCCTAAAAACCTTATCAGTGAACGAAAGGTTAAAGGTGATTGAAAAGCTAGAAAAGGCGATGCTCCCTCGCAAATTTGCACTGAATTTGGAATTTCAAAGCACTCAGACTCAGAGTGACTGCAAGCCTCTTGTAGTCAGAGGCATGTCCAGCTAGATCTGCCTTCCATTTTTGGGGGTAAGTGTACAGTACTTTGTGTACTGTACTTGTACATTACTTTTTTAAATAAATTTTTATTAAAAAACATGTATTTCTTTCATAAAAATTGGACACATTGATGTTGAACTCATTTTTTGTTTCAACCTCTTATCCCAGACACCCCTTTCCCCCAATTAGTCCACCTTAGTGAGGTTTTACTGTACTGGCTCCTGAATGTATCTGAACCTGCTCTAGTGTTGGTCAAGTCTGGTCTTGAAACAGCTCACACTCAGTGCCGTCACAACACTCTCTGCCAGGTTGTTCCATCAGTTCACAACTCGCTCCAAAAAAAGTTAGCCCTCCTCCCAGATAAACACTCTCATCTTCCACATACAATATACTGTACTCTTACAATTATTTGCTCTATTTTTATCTTTATATTACTGTACAGCATACAGTTTTCATTTTATTCATAAGACTAATTCTGTGGTTGCCTATATATAACACTCTACAGTAAATAACAGCTGTTGACAACCAGACTTGAGTAAGTCTGATTTTCAACCCAGAGAATTCCATTTCATATTTTTTGTTATTATTGATGTAATATTGTTTTAATAACCTTGTTATACACTTACAGACCTTAGTTGTTGAAGTGTAGTAATAACATAACAACATCTGATTTTCTTTAAACAGTTCGGATATTCTCTTTTTTTTCTTCTTTTCGGACTTTTGCATTTTTTGGACTGGGGTCTGCCCCAATTAGTCAGATTTATCAAGGTTCTACTGTATAAGGGAATTTCAAAGAAACAAGAACTTTATAAGTACATTACTGTAAAGGTAATATTGTGTTTAAAAATATGTATTTTTTTTTACATCTTTTTCATGTGAATGATCATACGTTCATATGTTTAGATTTAAAATGTTAATAGTTTTTAATGTTTGAGAATCTTATTTATACCATGAACTGTGATTTTAAAGTTTATTTCCTCAGAATTTAATTTTTATATATTGGTGGTGAAAACATGAGAGAGATGTTAGTTTTATTGTAAATCAGAGATTCGGTATGTAGTTGTGTATGGGATATGGGCAGTGTCTGATAGTGTTCTCTTAGTATTTCTCACTACTGTACTATGTCATTGGTTTAAGTTCTGCTTGGCCCAGGACATAAATGAGAAGGGTGCTATCCAGTTTGACCCTCACTACTTTTTTGTATGTTACATACATTAATATAGCTTAATGGATTTCTTGTTATATTGTATTGAAGTAACTCATATGCCATACAAGGACGACTCCTTCCTCCAATCCTGCCCCCATCTCCAGCTGTTGCTAGTATGGTGAGAAGGTATACCTACTTATGCTGATGCACTGAGATCATAATAAAGCATTTCCTCTGGCATTTCAAATTGTAGTGACAGAAAATATAACGATTCTTTTTTTTGGAGGGGGACTGTACATGGCTTCAGTTAAGTTACATAGTGAGAGAAATGTTTTATGCACATCTCTAGGGATTTGCTTATGGGATTGCAGAGTTGATATCTGCAGCTTTCTCTGGGAATATAACCTCTGTGGAAATCAAGTGTTTACTGTATAATTCTTCTGTTATTTAAAATATTGAAAGTAATTTCTCACACAAATGCCTCAAGAGATCTAGGTATGCAAGTGAGTTCCCTGTCAGTAGGGTTCTTTTTCTCTGTATTGTACAGTTTTATTGATTGGCAGAACTCTGGAACTTGCAGTGATTCATGATCCATTCATAGAAATGGTAATATAATGCAATTTCATTATTATTATATTTTTTTTCTTCAGGATTTTGTGCCTAGCCATTTATATTTAGTAACTAATGGGAATTTTCATGAATTTTACCTTGGATCTGTGGGGAATTTTTTTTTTAAGATATATTATTTTTTTGGTGTTGCAACTTAGAATTGTTATCTTTCTTATGTCATCAAGATTGTTGTGTGTGATGAAACACTACTACAACAGTGGTATGAACCCTGGGCTCTGCTGCGGGACCAAGAGAGGGCTGCAATGCTGCCCAATTTAGCAGCTGGTAAGTGATTTCTTTGCTTTCAGTTTCATGGCATTTTATGTTTGAGCTCAGCCTATTTGATTAGGTTAGGTCAGGTTAGGCTACTTAGGTGTTATAGGTTCAGTGAGGTTAGGTTAGGGTAGGTGTTTTAACTACAGTATTGATGTGGGTAGAATGAATGTGTATGAATGAAAGTTGGTTTGACCACAAAGGATATATGATGGAATGATATTTAGTAAAGAAGGTTTATTACATCAAGATGAAAGGTACACAGGAGGAGTTAGACTATGTGAGAGATTGATATATAAAAGTCTGCTGTGGTTGGGTGTGTTTCAAGAGGTAATGCCTAAACCTGTTATTTTTTGTTCGTGTTTAGGGAGTGTTGTGTGTTTAACAGTGAAGATAGACTTACTCTCCCCAACCTAGTTGACTTGTGCAGATTAAAGGAATGTAAAGCACTTGGTCAAGTGGAAGATATATAAACTCCCTTACATTTCCTTGACCGATTGTTGAAAATATATATAAAAATTAAATACAGTACCCATAAATATATTTTCAATCTGGTTACAAAAGGTAATCTCATGTTTTTATAATTGTGATTTTTGGGTGTTGGAGGTATACAGTACAGTACAGGATGATAGCCTCAGTGCATAATATTCCATGTCTTGTTTATACTAGAGTATTTCTTGTAGGAAATAAGCCTCAGGGTAGGTGAAGTCCATTAGATTGGAGTTGATGTATGTACCTTCAGCTCTTGTTATCCTGTATGCCTGGTAAGGGGTGGAGGGTTGATTCTGTCAATTTTCTGACATTCACCCTCAGCCATGTTGATGTCTTATTACTGGGTGACTTACCATGGGGGGGTCTTTGAGCTAATTTAGAAAAGCCTCCCAACCTCAGCCTGGGTTAATCTGTTAATGGCTTAGGTGAACCAATTACTATTCCCTTCCCCCTCTGTTGTCAGCTTCAGAGATGGAGGACCTGACACAGAAGTTATACCAAAGAACTGAAAGTCTCATTAGAGGTGTGAGCGCCCAACTATACCCTTTCAACGCTAAGTTGGCCCATAAGCCACGCCTCTTGTCTATAGCTACAAATAGCTGATTGGTTCCCTTGAGCGATTTACCGCCCCCCGGACTGCGCGTGTATAAGCACGTATTTTATTGACCTTTTATGATAAATATTTAAAATTTCTAACATCCTCTCTGAAGTGCTAATGACTTGAAATCATCTACATTGGGATATTTCAGATATTTAACATTATTTTAGATAATAACAGGTCTGCTTACCAGTTGTGAACACATTTAGTTAGAATTTTCTATGAACCGATCAGCTATTAGTATAACAGAGGGGCGTGGCTTATGGGCCAGGTTAGCGTGAAAATACTGTAGTACCATATCACTGTGTTGACCACCTCCACCAGTTATGAACCCAAGTGAACGTGATCAAATGAGAGAACCCAAGACACGTTGACCGCTAGCACTTCAGTTCCAGGATAGCACTGCGAGAGGACAGTCATAGCTGATCAGCTCTCCCCTACTCTTCCTTTCTTCTACCGAAAAGTTAAGTGTCGACCGTACAGGACACTTCATGTATGTATTAGTCAGATTTATTGTAGGTCTGAATTTTATCTTAGAGGTAAGGCAAGTCTTGCTTTTACTTATATCTTTTCATGAGGTTGTTAACATTTGCTACTAACCCAACTGAGTCTGGGCTCTAGCATGTTAGAAGGTGGTTAGCCTTAGTACTGGCATTTGTGATTCTTTTGTGTGTCTCAACACAAACTAGTTCAATATTGTGAGGTCCAGGACCCACCCCAAGATGGGCATTAACAGGCAGATGTTGGATATAATTCTTCTGTATTTTGACAGACCTGCACCTTCTAGTCGCCAGGCAAGAAGATGGCGGTAGTGATGTTTGTGCGGGAGGGGTTTTGAAAATTCCAATTAAATGCCAGGTAGTGACGTGTCCTCCTAATATTACGTATTTAAGTAATTATTAGATGTTTTAATTGCCTGTATGTTGGCCTGGCGAGTTTGCAAGGCATATACATATGTAGGTATAAAGCTAGACGTTGCATTCTGGACTTTATCACAAAAATTGTTTTTTTTAGAAAAAACGGGTGTATTGCATTCCTTGTGGGCATTATAACACCCAAAGCCTGCAGTGGAAGAGAGATTTGGTCATTCTTTTCCTTTATGGACAGTCTATAGAGAAACTGCTTTTGTTACAAGTGGATTTAATATTGTATGGTGTAACTCCCAAGAATACAGTATTACTGGAACTTGGAATGCTTGAGCAGATGCCTTGGCCTCAAAAAAGTGAAAACTTCTGGATAGGTGTTGGTTGGAGTCATTTTCTTAAATTTATTCTCTTGAGTAGTTCCTTTGTCTTGTGGATTTGGGTCTTTTGGTGGATTTCTTTGCCATGACTGAGAATTTTAGATAATACTTTTTTTTTTTACTTATGATGTTGATGCCTTCTTCTTCGACTGAAAGATCTGGCAATGGAAATCTTTCTTTCCAGTGCACTAGAAATTACAAAGAAACTTCAGACTTTCCAGGGAGTTAAAGATTTATTATTATGCCTGATGTCTGGCTGTTATTATTTGTAACTATTGTTTTAACTTTTTCTAAAGCCTCTTCCTGTTCTTCCTTTATAAGAAATTAGGGTAAAGAGAGACTATTTACTGTCTTGCTCCTCAATATTAGGAGCTTTACATTATGGTCTTCAAGGGTTATGTCGTTTGTCAAGGTGTTTCAGAAGTTGCTGGTTACTTTTAGGTTCATCCTGCTTCTCTCTTACCTGTGCAGTATTCACACAGTACTTCTTGGGTAGACATTGTCAACTGCTTCATCTTATTCATAGTATTTATTGTTTCTGTTATGTATAGCTATGAATTACAAAGGATTCTCTCTCCTGGAGGATTCAGGATAACACGAGAGGAATGGTGACTTCCGAACCTGCTAAGTCAACTCTTATAGGGAATATGGTTGTTCATCAGTCCTGGTTATTTTTGTTGCACGTCCTTTTCTCTACTGTTTATAGATGACTTAGAATTAGTGGTCCGGCTGGGTAACTGTGAACATTAGAAATGGAGAATTGATCCTGAAGCCAGGAGACTCAGCAATCCTCTCTGTCCTCCCTTTGATTTGTGACCAGTGTGCAGTCGTTGAACCACTAATACTAGTTGAAACCTGGGTTCATTTGGGTATGTGTGGGTTCACTTAGTTTTGTAAATACTGTAGCAGGTCCATTTGCCATGCTATTTGTGCTAGTTGCATGGTCATACATGTAGTTAAATTTTCAGTTGTTTGAAACACCTACAGTGATATATCCCCTTTATGTATAATGGCACATGGGGGAGGGAAGGGTAAATGATTTATCCAAAGGACTAATAGATTAACATGGGCTGCCATAGGGAGATCCTGTATAATGCACTAAAGACCCCCTGGTAAGTTGCTATAAACGAGGGTCATTCAATAAGTGAAGAGACTTTTTTATGTAGCCGCCAATGGGGAGGGGCAAGTGCAGCGATCATGTTATGGTTATGACATGTTAAGACATGCTTAAGTTACATCTTCATCTGTTTGTTTTGTCAGTTCATTCGATTAGTTTCAAGTAAGTAGATGAGCACTCTTCTTGAAATTTGTACTTTGGAAGAACAATGGTCTGTTTATAGTTTTGTTAAATTCGGAAGGGATAAAACCAAGTGAAATTCATCGTAGAATGTCCCTGTAATGTGGAAGCAATTGCATCAGTCAAACAAAAATTTACAAGTGTACAAGTGAGTTTAACAGTTCAAGAATGATCGAACAAGCATTGTGGATGAAAAGATGGTGCCGTACGGTGTGTCTAAGTTTCAACACCCACATTGCACCAGAATATTGAGAGGAAAATTTGGGGAAACCAACGCATTACAATAGAACAAATTGCGACAGATTTGAATGCCAGTGTTGGTACAGTACACAACGTCGTCCATGATTTTCTGAAGTTTAAGAAAACGTGTGAAGAAAGAAATCTGAAATTGGTTACAAAGTCAAACGAAAGAATTTTTCAACACAGGACTAAAAAAACTTGAAGAAAGATGGGACAAGTGCATAGCTGTAAAGGGAGATTAATATATGTGGAAAAATAGGTATACGATCATTAATAATAAATTATTACTTCTGCAGTTATATCCATTTGTCTTGTTACTTATTTAATAACCTTCATATTATAAAAGCAGCTTACCCTTGGGTGGTGCCAATAGAAGAATTTTGGAAACATTCCTCCATTCTTCACAAAAGAAAAATATTTTTTATATTTTGAGGGGCACCATCAGTATTAAGGGGGAGCTGTACACTAGAGCTCTGCCAAATATCAGTAATGTACAGTATATTTAGTTTGATTTCAAATTTGGAAAGAAAACTCAATTTGATTCTTTAGCTCGGACCCCAATTCAACATTTTTTAATCTATCTTTACAGTATACATACTGGAATCTATTTAATTTAAAGAAAAATTTTTGTACCATTATTTTTCCATTTGTTTATGTACATTTTCTTTTGTTGTTAGAAAGATTTACTTTGTGTTTAGTTCTAATAAATAATAACTAATTACTAATCGTGTATAGAAGTACAGTATTCCACATAAATAATAAACCAGTATATATACTGTACCATAAATCTATATCTACAGTTGACTGAATTTGTTTCAATTTTATTAAGAATTTTTGAGGGCTGATTCTGTTTGCAATAATAATACAATAATAATAATAATAATAATAATAATAATAATAATAATAATTAGCGGTTTATTGAAAGAGCATGGCAGCTGGAAGGCTGAAAATATACAGCTGCATAATTAGAGAATGGGTCTCTTGATTGACAAATAATATACAAGTAACATATGTGATCCAAATATGATATATAATAACTAGGTGGGAAGAAGGTCATACTACTAGGCATTTCAACATAGTGACAAAGTAAAAAGGGTAAGATTGACTGGGAGTGAACACTGGTTGATTATGAGTTGTTGATAATTTTTACAATGGTTGGAACTGGGCTGTTCTTATAGCGATCAGTACCTGCTCGTATGGGCTGGATGCAGTTGTGGTGTCAAACAGTAATTCGGGGACGAGGGATCTCGGGTGGTAGTAGGAGATGGTGTCGAGGATGGTGCAGAAGCTTCTCACCAAATTTGTAGATGAGGTCATGGTGATGGTCAGAGAGAGCTGAGAGGGTCAGTGTGTTGAGTGCTTCTTGATATCTGGATTAGGAGGGGGAGAGAATAATCTTTGTGTGTGTGTGTGTGCATGTGTGTGTGTGTGTTTATTACAGGGGCGGATCCAGGGGGTATCCTGTTTGTCCGGATCCCCTCCCTCCCCCCTTTTCATCAGAAAATTCCCATACTTTTTCTTTAATACAGTATTGTACTCAGGTATTTTTGTGTACAGTATAGTTAAAAGTACAATTACTATTGACCTGAGAATATCTTTTAATATCAAGTCAAGTGTACACTCGATAAAAAAACTACCATATTGGTAGAGTCCGATGAATTTTGAATTGAACAATCCACACGCATGGCTACCAGGCCTTTATCAAAAGCCTTCGTTGGTGGTTTCATTTTGTTTTGCACAAGAATTGAACAAATTTTTTTTACCGAGTGTACATGGCTTCAAAATAGCTGGGTGGGCTCATATGCTTCCATGTTCTCCCACCCACAACTTATTGGACCTCCCCCCTTTTGATATTCCTGGATCTGCCCCTGTATTATTACTATTTGCAGGGCCCTACTGTACACTATCTAGGGTCCATTATAGCACTAACTGTGAGGTGTTTATTTATAGTGGACAAATGTGGGAGGACAAATATATGTTTGAACTGAATAAAGCCACATGGACTTGAAATTTTGAATTCCTTCTAATCCTCTTTTTCTGTAACTCGGTGACAGCAAAGAATGGCGTGTGAAATGAACACATGTGTAGCAAAAGGTGAATCCTCTATATGTATTGATTCAAATTAATTTATTGAACCTTAAAGACATCTTGACTGAAAAAGGGTGTTTGTGTATGGTAGTTATGAACCCCCTTCCCAAATACGCCTCTGTTCAGTTTTATTGTTACAGGTTTTTCACAATAGCTTAAAATGTTTATTCTAATTGTTATCTTTTACCAAGCATTATTATGGATGCCTGTGTGTGAAGTTTATCAGTTTTATGAGAGATAACATTGTGTGATTTGAGGTTTTAGATCATTGTCTTCTTCTCTCAGGTCTGGACTCTATACTGTTTGCTATTAACATTGACAAAGTTGAGTTAAATGATGGGAGCCAGAATGTATCCAGAATAAAACCTGAAGTTGCCCCTAATGTGAAACCTGAACCAGAAGCACAGATAGCCACCACTTCAGATGCCAACCACACTGGTAAGTGTTTAGCTTTCAAATTGTATTTTGTCTTTGTAACAGTTGGGTTTTGTTTTGCTTTTTCTTGTGAATTTCTTTACGTTTTATAATAAATGTGTGTAAAGCTACAACAAAGTGGCATAAAGGATTTATATTATTCAGAAGTGCAGCAGACATTTATAAAACTAACATTCACATAATGTACAGTACCCTTCCTGAGAAAAGCTTGGTTTTCGTCTTTAGCTCTAAGTATCATAGGTAAACAAATCAAACTATTAATATAACATAAAGTTAATCCAGCCAAGTACCATATAGCAAAAATCCTGAGTACCGGACAAGACCAAGCATTCCACGTCACATTGCTCCACAACATTAACAATGACACGTAGCATAGTTTTTCAAATTCTTAATTTCCCAAGATTTGTGTTGTTATTTGGACGTGTCATTACTCAGGTGGTCCAATACTCGGGGTTTTTACTGAATATTACTGCGATTGTTTCTTTATTTGACGGTTTTATTTACTGACTGGAGGTTTACTGTGAACATGATTGATCTATTTTTCTATTTGTATCATCACTGAGTAAACCCCTGGCAAAACCTTCCTCTTCCTGAGAACATGACATATTTAGTGGCTGTATAAATCTCATTAAGAAGCATTTTTTACCCAGTAGAATCAAGATTTGATTTAATTTGAACCAGAGGTTGTCTCAAGGACCTGTAAGGTTTTACATCACTGGGTCGAACTCCAATCTCTAGACTCATCTGTTTTGAACCTTTTCATCCATAAAAGACAATTCATACTATGGGTCTCTCACTTCCTTTCACAATATCAAACAATCATAAGAACATAAGAATGGAGGAAACTGCAGCGGGCCTATTGGCCCATCCTGGGCAGTCCCATTTACACCCAATCATATATGGCTTCTCCTTGTCTTAGTAAGGCAGTACTGTACTGCTTCTGAGCCTTCATGTGGATCAGTTGAGGCTGATAAGTACTATTTTCGTTTTATTATTTAATGTTACTTGGAAAAAATTAAGTTTAACCAAATACAGTAGACTCTTAATGGTGAAAACTTGGGCTAGTGTTGGGCTCCAATTTAGACAACAATTTCATTTGGGTTCAAAAGTTGTGATTAAATTTGGTCTGATAATACAACTTGGTGTGTCTTTGTTGTAAATAAGAAATTATCATACTATTTTAATTTAAGCCGACTACGTACTATATAAAACTGTGCTGTAAATGTTTTTCTATTTTAATTATCACCAGTTAATCCGGTGGTCTTAAGAAAACGAGATCTGAGAAGAAAAAAGAAGAAAATTCCCTCCCACTTAATATCCTTTGATGATGATCTCTCAAGACCAGACAGACCAGATGTAAATTCTCCGTTATATCACAGTGCCCCCACGACGTGCCTCAGCTCCCCAGCACCAACCACAGCCAATTCAACTCCTTATGCTGACCGCTTGGAAAAGTTAGCACAATTACGAGAACTTCAGCAAGCTAAGGAAGTTCTTAAGTCAACCAATGAAACAAGTGAAAGGCAAAAGAGCCTTCCCAGAGCAAATGAAGAAATGGGAAACACTAATGATGCTGAAAAAACAGAGATTAGGAGTCCCCTTCAGGACTCTGATGACCTGGAGAGCAGCCTTCACATCCCAGACAAGAATGTCTTGTATGATGACGAATCTCTACATGAACCCAGTTACCACCAGCTATTTGACAATATATTACCCAAGCAGTTTGATGATTCATATGAAAGTGGTGAAAGTAATTTAAATGCCAGCAACACTTCAGTGGGTAACTTGCCAATAGTGAAACCCCAACGACCCAGAAGCTTTTACGATCAAGAAACCGGATCATACAAATCTAGTCAGTCCAATCTCTCAGCAGACAGCTTTCCATCCAGGTATGTCATTTGATCAGGTGGTTGATGTAAGACTTATTACCTGTCCCATATAGTGTATCTTATATACAGTAAACCCATAATTTATATAGTACAGTATTGGTGGTTAAGGTTCCTTGAAAACACACACACAAAGTGAACCCATGTAAAAAATACCTTAGGTCCATGGAAGTAGGGGGTTTGGTTCCAGGTTTTCATTAGTTTCCCATAACTGGCTACAGGAAAGGTACCTTCTGTCATCATCTAGCCAGTGTAGATGCAACCGACCATAGATGAATGTTTCCATCATTCCTATCAGCTTCTGAAAATGGTTCTTTGTGCTATCATTGCATTCTACAAGAAATAACCCTTTCCATTGATACCAAATGCAAGTAGACAGACAAGCAGACAAATAAATATAAGATGGATTTTTATTCACATAAATCATCTTACAAATTTACAGTTAATTCAGCTTGTGTAAAAACAAGGTAGGTATACTTGGCAATCTAGAAATAAGAACCAAAAATGTGGTAATAATTAGCCTTTATTTAAAGAGAGCCAGAAACAACACCTACTAGCCAGTTAAGTGGAATGCTGCCCTCTAGTTGAGATAAGAATGTGTGATGATAAGTGTGTGGAGAGGCAAGACACGTGAGTGAAATTTACCTCAGCATGAAGAAAACACTTTTTGTAATGGAATCCAAGGATTGCCTGTCTTGCCTTTTAAGCCAAGTTTTCTAGCTTAAAATAAGTAAAGTACTTATGTTTAACGATACATACTCCTGATTCTAGCAACACCACAAGTTAGTCATGAGGTTGTGAACTGACCATCCAGTAGTCACGAAATATTCTTGTCTGGTACATTTAGGATATAATTACCATAAACATAATCTTGACCCAGACTCTTGGTGAACTTTGGATTAACTCATTAATGTTTCTTGGGCTTAGACAAATTCTTACTTCTTCATTTTCTTATTTCCAAAGAAGCAAATGAGTAATATAAGAAATTAAAATGTCTGAATTTCTGTGATTGGGAAATTTAGGATCAAAAAAATTTGAAGGTTGCCTGTAAGATTTTGTTTTAGTAATACACGTACGGTATACTAATTTGTGTAATCACATGCTTGCATAAAGTAACAAAATGTATGGTGGGTATTTTTATTGGTTCAAACATATAGACAACTTGAAATGTGGTATCAAATTCTTAAGTTTTTATTTCACAGTGAAGGAGACATAGGAGCTGTATTCACCCCAGTGGGTGGAAACAGTGTTGGAGGATTAATTCCCATTAGCCCAAGAGGACTTGGTATATTTGATGGCATTCGTTCTGATGATGAAACATCCATACACAGCTACACTCAGGTTTGTTATTATCTATTACTGAGACCTTACATCTAAACATTCATTCCAATGATGAAGATTCATATGGCGATCTACTCTATTACAGTACAGTAGCTACCTGATATTTTTTGAGGCCCTGTCCTCCTGATGTCTACCTCCCAGACATAACATCATGAGAAGACTCTCTCCTCTAAGATTTTCTCCTTTCAATATAATGATAAGACATCCACCTTTATTTATATGTTTAATGGGTCCTCATGATTGACCTACAAGACAGATCACCATTAAGCACCCTTGGGAAGAACCTATCTTTGTCCAGGAAGCATGGAGTGGTTACTGTAAGAAATTAGTATATCAAACCATGCATTGTTGCAAACTTTCCCACCTGGTTGGATCTGAGTATAGTGGTTACAGTATTTTGAAGACTTTGACCATCCTTAATTTGGCTTTTTATAAATGTCATCTGTTATATGCTGAGAAAGTTGGTTATAAGTGAATGATGACAATCTCTTGTAATGGCTTGGAGTCAGTATAAGGAATATAAGGAGCTGGCAACACTGCTGTATGTAATATACTGTATTGGCCAACAGGCCCTGGCTGTGACTAGGCAATGAGCTGCATTTGAAACAAGTCCATTAATCACCTGGATATGCTCCTTACCACTGAATTATAGTGCATAATAACAGTACAGGCAGCAGCTTTGCCAAGGAGTTTTCAGCATGCAGGATTTCATCATTCACTCACCTTAGCCTTTAGCCCTAGAATGGGATTTCTTGTTTCACTCTTTCATTTATGTTCATATACAAGGGGAAAATGGTATACCTGGTACTAGTTATTGATAGATAGATATGAAAGCTTCGATATATAAAATTACTCATTTGATATTATATCATTCCAATCATTCCACAGGAGGTTGATGAGGCAGCTGCAGCTGTAGCAGACATTGTTGGAACTCAAGGGAGGGCTGGACTCACCAGCCCTACTTCTGTGTCCTCAACATTACCTAGTCCATCAAGTGGTGACACCACACTAACACTTGGTAAGGGATTGTGACATTTTTAGATAATTTATAATAAATCTACAATTGCATTTGTGGCCTTTGGGTGTTCTGAGTGACCTGTGAGAGCTATCACCAGTAAGTGCCTCTTTATCAGAGCCCACCATTGAGTGTGGAAACACATGGTTTACAAGGTTAGGTTCCTGTGCTCCTTCATTATGCTTGAAATACGTAACAGTTAAAATATTAACCCTTTCACAGCGGGAACGACCCTAAGCTGAATAAAATCATCTGGCGGTAGCCAGAATAAAATGGCAAGTGCGTGACACGCAGCAAAAGGGTTAAAATCTGTTTGATTCAAGTGAAATTCTCTTTCTGCTAGTTGCTGCATTAGAAATTTGTTGCCCCTTATGAAATGGTCATAATTCCAACCACTTATGATGTAGTAATGACTGACCAGGGGGTGTCTGTTGTATTACACAGTGCCAGGAAACATTCTTATGGACAACATTTACACTATAATCAGTTTACTCACCCATCCAGAGCTACTCATGACCCAGTACAGTATCTATCAGTTATTTATTGTGTTTTAAAGTCATATAAAAGGGCAATAAGATCTTGAAATTTTATATAATGTGTATATAATGTGAGAACCTTGGTTAGTCCAACTGAGATCTCGGCTCCTGACCTGAAGCCACAGTAGTTTTCATCACAACCGCCACATCAGAGGTTCAACACCCTGGTTTGACTGGTGAGGCCCTGTTTTCAGTACAAACTGTCTTGTCTGGATGATCTGTCTTGCCATTAAACAGTCAACACCTCTGTAAAAGGCAGCTGTATCAGGGGGTTCCTAAATCATACTTAAATCCTTCATTTCTTAGCTGTAATGTTTTATTTTTGTCATGTAGATATATTTGGTGGTGCATGTTTATCCATTTTTCCATAATATTTAATTTTGTTGTTGTAGATGAACTAAAATCAGCCGTTTTGGAGATAAGTCGTGCTCGTGATGCTGCAGAAGGCCGGAGGGTGGAGGTGGCAGCAGCACTTACTCAGGAAATGGAGGCAACATCTATGCTCAGGGCTGAGATTGCTCTTCAACAGACACAACATCAAGAAGCCCTAGATAGAATCAACACAAAAGTCAACACTCTCACCAGGTTAGTTAATGCATTAAAGCTATATATACAGGAAGTCCTTGTTTATCAAAAGGGTTCCATTTCTGAAAACCCAAGTGATGGGCAGAATTTTGATATGTGAACTAATTTTCCCATGAGAAGTGATGTACAGTGGAGATGGGTTCCTGGCCATGAATTTTGGGGTACAGGAAATAAACACAAATATATGTGAAATTTAGTGGAAAACAACAAAGAGATGTGTGCATGTTCTCCTTCTCATGACCTGTCATAACCTGGCCTCGTGCCACCACTCACTAGCAGCTAACCACCATCACCGTCTACTGTGGTTCTCAACCTTTTGTCTACCACGTTCCCCTTTTACATTATCAACACAACCCACTTACCCTTGAAAAGATGAATTTATAGAAAATACGAGAAAATAGTTATAGAACTTACCACTACTTGTGTTTATTAATGTTCACAATACCACAATTATAACACAGTAATAATGTGTTTGGCTCACACTTTAAAAAGCTGAACGTAGGATAAACCAAATCAAAATCATTTTAGAAATTACATAACATCACTATTTATGAATCCTCCAACTCTGCTACACAATATCATTACTGAAAGTTGTTACTGAACAATTGGTATACACATTCATGATGATTTTAATATTTTACAGCTACAGTATTATTTATTAATCCTCCAACTCTACAGAAGTGAAACATTGACAAGTTTTCTTTCCTCTTCTTTTCTGTTTTCTTCAGGAGAGTTTGAGGTTGAGATGATTGATAGGTGTTGGTGTTTTGATGACTTCTTTCCGGTCCAGTGGGGTTTGATATCTCCGGGTGATTCTACTCGACTGAAATCCTATTACAATCTGCTTCCTTCTTTGAGTCAGGGATTATGAGAGAATGGGGTCTAGTATCCCTGTCCTCAATTCCATTAGTCGTTATATTTATTATTTTATGAACATATTATTAGAGGGATGGCTGGGGTGCTTGGGAGCCATTATATTACAGCTAGTCCACATAAGAGATGCAAGGAGGTCAGTGGCACAGTCTTAATGTAGCAAGAAACTTATGACATCTAACACTGCTTCTGCCTATGACCTCGCAACCATCCATGGTAATGTGCCAGGCAAGTCTTTGTCTTTGGTTTTGATTTGAAAATTTTCTTGTTTATTTGCTTGCTGCAGGGCTTTCAGAGAGATACTGCTTGGAAGCTATTTAAAAATATATAGAACTAGTACACAGAAGATACAAACACTATGAATAATACAGTACGAGGAATGCATTGCTGCACTTCTAGTATACCAGGAGATGTGTGGTGAGTGAGGTTGCTCCTACCTCCTTGGCAGTGACCAGGCATGATAACTTAGTAGGCAAGTGCTCCAAAGATGGCTGGTGGAAGACTGTACAGTATTTGATTTTATCACTACACACCCAAGAAAATTGCTCAAGTATCTACACATTTAATTGAAAAGATAATCTATATTAATTTGAGTATCACACATTTGCTGGGAATCATTTTATTTAGCATTAGTAATCTCTGATCTTTACTGTATTTATAGTAATATACTGTACTCATGTCATAGTTTGATGCTGTTTACTATGTCAAGCAATTGCTGACATGAAATTGATATTGATTGATAATTTTTAACGAATTTCATGCTTCAGCCGGACACTCCCCTTACGTTGATGGACAACCTTGTACAGTATTGAACAATGTCACATATACTCCCTTATTTTTCAACAAGGCTCTGAACTTAATCTTATAATTACCTTAAGGTGAAGAATTCAAGTTGAGGGAATAGTTTTGGCCCAATAGATTTTTCATAAAAGAAATTGTGCTATGCTCTACTGTACTTGAAAAGAGAACTACTTCCTATTATTAAAAGGTCTTTCTCTAACTACAGTACATTACCATTATTATCATTAGTGGATCACTGGCATACAACAATATCCCCAGATTTTTTTTATTGTCATTATTCATGTGTATCTTAGTCCCATGTGGTACCTTTCATAGTTGTATTTTTAGATTGTTTAAGAAATTTGTGGAATTTGTTACCATATTGTCTTGGATACACAACTTAGTTAAGAAAGACGTACTGTACTGTAATTAAGGGAAATGTATGTATGATTGCTACTGAATATTACTAGTTAAGTAGTTTTTCTCTGTATTGTATTATTGTTTTGATCTAGACATATTTCTCCTGTATAGCTGTTGTTATTATTTCAGGGAGAACGAGTTATTGAAACACCAGCTGAAAAAATACGTAGGGGCAGTGCAACTTCTGCGTCGAGAGGGAAGCTGTGAGGGACCAATTACCCTGCCCAACAAACCTACACCAGAGTATCGCGACTACCACCATGAAGCTGCTGCCTACGAGCTGAAACTAATCCAAGTAGGAACATTATCTAAGCGTAGGAGAAAGTGTTAAGTTTAATCGACGATGGCGTTTTCAGTTGCCTGCTTATTACATATTTTATACATTAATCAAATAAATTCTTGGGTCCATTATACATTATTGATTAACCAACTCTCTTAAGATACTTGATATATTATATTCCCCTACTGTACAGATATGATATAAAGTTCTCTTATTAAATGTTTTCAGGTGGCTGAAATGCATGGAGAACTGATGGAATTTAATGAGCGGTTACACAGGTTGTTAAGGATGAGGGAAACACAGGTAATTGACTCGCCTGATTTTCATCTTATTTCACATTTAGTTAACTTCACTTCTCAGTTACTGTGGGAGGGGACGTCCTCTCCTTCATGGAGGAAGCCAGCCTTCTACACAAGCTTTGTTTTTTATCTATTAACATTTAAATGTTTTTTTGTTTATGAAAGTTCTATGTTATTTATTATTATTATTTCTTTTCTTTTTTTCTTTTGCATTATTTGTTTTTAGCCTTCTAAGCTTTTAGTTTAATTCAGCAGCATATGACATAAGCTGTTGCACTGCCAGGATGTTATTGCCACAATCAGTCAATCTTACTGTATCCAAGAAAGGAAGGTATCTTTAGCCTTTTACAGTTGTTTTATTATACATGGTGTTAAGACTGTAGAGTGTAGTCTAAGTGACCATGCACCAAGAAACAATGGTTCCTTCTTCCTAAAGTGTAGCAAAGTCCTAAACTGTGAGTGGTGGGGCACAAGGTCCCACATGATGAATTGAGTTTTGAAATAGTAAATCCTTAAAGTATAAGATTCCTGACTTGATAGTACATTAGTCCTCAAGACAACCATTGAATTTGTATTTGTATCTAGCTTTAATTGGATAAGGAGTCTGCTACACTTTGTGTTAATATGTAGTTCACAATTCCTGGTCAGTGGCAAGCTCTGCCCAGGGCACTAAATTATTGTGCATTTTACAGTTTCTTTGTTTCACACCTCTGGAAATTAAATAAAGCTTTGTCCTTTAGTCTTCCAATTGTTTAATAGGTTCGCTGTCTCCGTGAGCAGCTGGTAGAACTCCGAGGTCCTTTACCAAATGAACTTGATGAAAATGAAGAATTTGAAGACGACACCAGCATCACCAGTGATCCAAACACATTGACCTCTTCTCGTACATTTCACACTCTTATCAATATCTGGATCCCTACAGCCTTCCTTACTGGCACGTCTGCAGATGCTCACCATGTTTATCAGGTCAGTTGTAAAAATTTGTGGAGAGTTTTTTCTGAATACAATAAATGCATAAGATGTAAACAACCAAAACATGTAGATTTTAGTAATCATAGATTTTTACAATAAGTTTTGTGGATTATTTTTCATTTTAAGTAATTTTCATTACTCAGCCCAAAATGTCTAGAACGTCTCAAAGTGAAAGCTTGGTGATTTAAAGTTCTCTAGATAAGAAGTATACCATAGTTATTGATAAGTGAAGGCCGTATAACACGCCTCTTCAGTATCCAATACTTGTCTGGAAACTTAGTGTGTTGAGTGTAACTTGGGAAACCAAATGTCTAGTTAGTGTTATTATGGCCAGAACTAGTCCTTCTCATTACCCCTAAAAACAGGTAACAGAAGCAGCAGCTACCACAAAAGGCTGAAGACAACAAGTCATGACACCATACTTTCCTTGCATTTTCTACTTCATCATTCATACTCATCCAAAATTACCATTGTAGGACCAACTCAATTTAGTAATTCTTTTACAGTCTGGGAACAAATTATGAGGATGAAAATTCTGAGAAAAATTCCAGAAACTCTCCAAATTTTTTCTCGGTCTGGGGGCAAATTCCGAGGACGAAATAATGCATAATTTCCGGAGAATTCAAAGAAACTTTTCCCAGTGCCCAGAAAAATTCCGGGGATGGGGGATTTTTTCCGGGTTTGAGAGAGTCGTCTCGTTACCCAGAAATCTCTCATTTTCGGAAGTGCTCTACACCAATTGTTCCAGCTAACGCGGATATCACTGATATTTCCTTTAGCAGACATATGACTCCAGCCTTTCAGGCTACTCACTGATAGTCCCTGTATTCATAACAATGGAGCATAACTAGTTATTAACCAGTGACATTAACTGCTACAAGGAACTGTACAAACATTAACTGCTACAAGGAACTGTACAAACATTAACTGCTACAAGGAACTGTACAAACATTAACTGCTACAAGGAACTGTACAAACATTAACTGCTACAAGGAACTGTATAAACATTAACTGCTACAAGGAACTGTACAAACATTAACTGCTACAAGGAACTGTACAAACATTAACTGCTACAAGGAACTGTACAACCATTAACTGCTACAAGGAACTGTACAAACATTAACTGCTACAAGGAACTGTACAAACATTAACTGCTACAAGGAACTGTACAAGCAAAGGAAGAAAACAGTCCAACAGTCTTTGATGCAATTCCTTACATATTCTTTTTAATTGGGCAATTTATTCAAATTGACAGTGATTATTTAGGAACTCGCAAATCTTGTCACGTGTGAGAAGCTGCTGGGAATCAAACAAACCCAGTTAACTAATTTTTAAGGTAAAAAGGCTTCCTATAATTTTTTTTAATATGCATACAATGATACAGTATTTCCTTCTTTTTGTTATTTGAGAGAAAACCAATGTTCAACTGGGCTCGTGTAAGTGTGAGGAAGCAAAGCCTGTACTGATAGGTCGAAGAAATTATATATGGCCCCAAGAAAGAATATGTGCCCAGTAACCTATCCCAGGAAATAAAATGTCCGGTATTTTATAATCTCCTGTTTTCTGATATATGGATTAAAGTGTCTGTGCCTGTATTCTCTCCTGCTGAATTATTTTACTTGTGTGAAGTGTTAAGGAGCTGGGGTTTCTCTGGTCACTCCCCTCAGCTGTAAGTCATAAACTGGGATTTGCTGCTTCATTCCCTTATTTCTACTGTCATTGGATTATCATGTGTGTGATTATTCCTTTATTGCCTTTTTTTGTGTACATACTGTATATCTCTGGATACCTTACATTGTAAGTGAGAAGTTGAATTTTGGCTGACACATACAATATTAGATGAATGACCATAACTTTGCAAATTTGAACTCTCAATCAGAGCTTTTCCAACAGATTTATATTCGCATCCGAGATGATTTAATGAATGTTTACCGTCGATTTGCTCAGTTCTATGAGCTTCATAAGCAGCTTAAGAAGAAGGATCCAATTGTACTTGATTTTCCACAAAAGAAAACTTTTGGTTATAAGGTAAGACAAATAATTTAGTATACTGTACTATACAGTAATCTCTGTTAAAACACAATTTTATGTCTTAGTGAAAACAAGTTGTACTAAATTGAGGAACACTTTGGAAGAGTAGGGTCCAGTTTCTGTACCCAACTGCACTAACCCTCTTGAGCAGTGACAACATTGGTGGTTGAGAGATGGTGAGTGTTGGCAACATTGTTAGGGAGAACAGGAAGAATCAGCTGTTGCTGCTCTGTGAACAAGAGATGAATATACAGTACTGTGGCACAATAGCTCATTTGTTTCAAATTTTTTTCTTAACCTGTCACCAAATGAACTTAAATAATATGGAAAATATGGGTGAAATTGCAAGCTGTCCTTATAAAGGGATCGCAGGCTACCGAGCAGGAGGCGGCGAGTTGTTCTCTCCTCCCTCCTCCTCCACCACCCGCCACCTTCTTCACCACCTGCTACCTTCTTAACCACCCGCTACCTTCTTCACCACCCATCACCTTCTTCACCACCCGCCACCTTCTTCACCACCCCCCCCCTGCACCACCGCCACTCTCCACTGCTATGCCTATGCACCTAAATGTAATTTTATACAGTACAGTATCTTAACATAATTAATATTTTGTTCCTATTTCATAATATATTCTTAATTAATAATCGATTTTTCGGAGCTGCTCATTTATTTCCGATTCATTCTAAATTCAAATACTTTAATTCATTTTTGAAAAAACAAAAAACGAATTTAGCTGAACTCTGAATAAATGCGGGCACAGTGTACGTATTTTGATATTTAGGACTGTACCGTGATAAAGCATTTACCTTTTACAGATAGGTAACAGAAATAAGCTGAAAAGAACCACACTGTCATTCTACTAGGGAGAATGTACTGTACTAGGAGGGGGAACAGTGCTAAAATATAGCTTTATAGTGTAGACTGCCCTCATGCGTTGACAGAGTGAGAAGGATGCTTGTAGTGTAAACATTCTTCTAATGAAGTTGTTCACTTTTAAACATTGTACAGTATGCTCCATAAGAAGAGACAGACTCTCACTGCAGGTGCTTGATAGCTGTGTATCTTGGTTATTCATTTCATCCCTTTGTCTCTACTGTATACAGTATTGTACTGTATAGTAATATGATTTCTTGCTTCATTCCTATATTGTTTCTTATTATAAAGGATGACAGTGTTG
Source organism: Homarus americanus (assembly GCF_018991925.1). NCBI lineage: Eukaryota > Metazoa > Arthropoda > Malacostraca > Decapoda > Nephropidae > Homarus > Homarus americanus. The sequence goes on from NW_024726559.1 coordinate 233,278, forward strand.
TGGAGGAGCGACGTGTTCGTCTTCAGCTGTACATCAGACAGGTAGTGAACTTGCTCCTTAACTCCAACCCTCAACTCAACGTCTTCACCGGATAAACTCACATTCATCAGCATATTGCCATTTTTTGCGTAAGTTTCCACCTTTCTCAAAAATTTACCTGTACTTTTTTTTTTAGTAATTTTCAATTGTGCATTTTTATATAAATACTCCCAATAGAAGTTATTCTATTTCTATAAAATATGCTCAATAAACCATTAACTGCTTATAATATAAGATGACTTCTAAGAATTTCTTCAACAAAAAACAGTTAATGTAAATCATTGCTCACAGAGTCCAACCGTTTGTACCTTCATATTTTTGGAGGGATTTTCTTTTTCTCATTCTGTTCCTAAATTAAGTACTACTGTTACTGTATAGACAGTAAGTCAGTCTGTAGTCTACAAAAGGACCATTTGTCAATAACATTATTATCACCATTTTATGGCCATTATCCACACTTCATGGGTGAGGCACGATTACCTGATGGCATGGAGTCCCAGCTGCCATCCTTTAAATATGAATCAAGTTTTATGATTGGATGCCCTTCCTATAACCAACCCACTTCTATAGAATGGAAACTGGGCAACATATTCGTATATGGGCTTTAAAGTGCCCTCTTCACTGGCGAGGTAAGGTAGGGTCGTATCTTATTCAGGTCACCAAACATTACAGAGATCATTTAATCCTCACCTACAGTACGTAACTGACATGAACCTTCCTGGGCTCAATTTTGGTGAAATTTGAAACTAACAATGACCAAGTGCTTAGATTTTTTACCACCTACTGTACAGTGTACCCCCTCCCTCTATTCCATTTTTAAGTGTCATGGTGGTGGGGCACTGTGCAGTATATTGAAAAATACTGCTATTTATGTTTTTCAATATTCATGACACTATTGTACAAATACAGTAATACTGTACCCTGGTATTGTGCTGCTTTATTATAGTACTCTTGGTTTTGGAGATAATTTCCTTGATGCAAATTTTCATTGTTAAATAGCTTTTATGTATCATGCCATTGTAAAGCTCTATTATCATAGGTAAATAAAAACAAATAAACAGTTGATTATGATGGATTTGATGCTGTAAACTTCAGCTGATGACTTGTGCCTGGCAGTGCAGATGTCATAGAAACTGGCACATCACCTCCTCCACCGCTATCATCACCACCATTATTGTAGACTGGCTTTTATTGCACACCTTTTTGCATGTTGTTATTGTTTAAAGATATTTTTATTGTAACAGTGTCAAAATAAAGCTCATGAAATTCGATGGGAAGAAATGTCTAGGAGGAAAAAATTACAAACTTTGAGAAATAAGATGAAAAATGTATCGACATGCATGAGACTAAGAAGATAAATGTACAGTACCGTTTATCTGCTGGTAAACTTCAGGTGAACTAGATGTTGAAAATTCCCCTCTATTGTAGACCATAAATTATTCCATTCAGCTATTTCAAGTTCAATATCATTTGTATGGGATATGCAGTTGCTAATGGCTTCTCTTTATCTTGCAGTGATGTGCAACAGACTCAGTGCACTGGTAACAATAGCTCAAGCAGTTGCCCAAGACCGCCAAGGAGAGGAGTTCTCTCTCGATTTTCTGGATCTCGACCTGACCAACAATCCCCAGTACCAGACACACCTCAGTATAATGGTTTATAATCTTTATTCAAATTAACCATAATTATTGGTGTGTTATTCTTTGGCTCAAGTCCAAACATGTGAATATTCTTATGAACCAGACAACGTGTAGTACTCTGTAGGGTGTTTATGACCTTAGATTTGTCCGAGGCGCTCTGTGTATTATTATTATTATAATTATTATTATCCTTAAAAGTCTATGGGGTTAAATGTCCATTAAACCCTTAGGTATTAGTAGCTGTTACTAATCTATTGATCAGTTATATCCTTCCAGTTCAACCATAGACCTTAAAATGGATCTTAGAAACAGCTTTTACCACTTATGGCCGAAACTTAATGAGTCGTGACATCTCAGCAGGTATGTGGCCTGTCCTCTGTCACCAGGTCTCTCATGACACAGTGAAGACATCTCAGGTGGGGAGAGCTAAATTGAGTAACTTTTCTTAATATCACTTGGGAGGTTTACTAATCTTTAACCAGATAATTATGTTTAATTAAAAATTACACTCTGGGTGGTTGAGAAAAAGAGGTCTGTGTTTTTTGCTTAAAATGACCCCAATCAATGTAAAACACAGAAAACATAAAATTTTTAAACTCACTCACTATGTGTCTGTGTGTGGAAATAGTTATGGAGATGTTGTTGGTCAGGAGGTTCAGCACATATTGATGGTGAAAGAGATGATATATAATGCTTCTGTGATTAGCCTCCTCTTCCTCTTGTCTAATACTCCTCAAGATCTAAATTTTCTCAGGTATTATTCCATTAACCAGAGCCAAAGGTTTATTACATCCTTACAACACACTTCTCTCTCTGACCTGCTAGTTACTTGAAAGACTCACCATTTTTAACAACTTCATAATCTTGTAAGTGCTTCTGAACTGTCTTTCTCGTCAGAAATCTGCTGTTTCTTTCCTTAGGAGAAGAATTTTTTAAGGTGACTGGTCAGAGATGCTGTTGTAATAGAGAAGAAATTCTTGCAGCTGTCTCCTCATTCTTGTTTTTAAATCAGGTTTAAACTTGTCAGTTTCCATGTTGACCAGATGTGGTTAGAAATGCTGGAAACCTTTCTCTTAAGTCATGTTTGATGATTCAAGAGAGGAACATAAGTATCCAGCCTATTAATTTTTCCTGGTAATTTAGTTAATTAAGGGAATAAGGTTCAATGTAATTTCACTTATATATAATCATCTGCTAGAGAGATGAGTGATCCCATGATAGAGATCCGTTCCCAGGAAATCCTGTTCAGTTTAATCACAATGCAGTATTACTAAATCCTTAGAAGTTTGGGAGATTGCCTCTTGTTTTCCAGTCCTTTTGGCAGGGGGAACTTCATCATCCTCTTGAGAGGAAATGGATACTGATGGAATGATTCCCTTCTAATTCATGTTCCTGATGCACCTGGAGAGACTCAGGGTAATTCCTGTCAAAATTTTAGTGGTGAAATGCTTAAGCCAAGTGGATCCTCTCTTAACACAGAGAGAAATATTCACTGGCAGTGAGAGAAGGTTAAAAGGAAAGAACAGTAGTTCTTTAGCTTTAGTGATGGAGTTGATATCTTTTCTTGAAATCTGGATTATGAGTTGGTCTCTAGGAGAAATACACTCCATGTTCCTCATGGATGACACATCTGCAATAGCATGCATATGAGTACAGATCACCAGGTGGAAATATCCAGCGAGATATTTCAGTTGGCATCAGAAATTTTCTTTTTCATTGTGGTAAGGCATATAGAGAAATTTAAAGAAGAAAAAACATTTGAGGAACAAGGTGCCGCACTCTGATTGGATGGTAGATTCAAAGTGATTCTTATGGATTCTGCCTCCCAGTATTTACACTAGTGTTTCCACAGAATGATTCTGTAGGGAAGGGCAAACTGTATTCTCTTTAGTTTGGAATTTCCATTCCTGTTTTGACTGTTGCAACATTCACATACCTGACTGATTCAAGTTCATTCCATATGTGAGACACTGCCTTTTCATTTAAGGTATTGCAGAGCAGATACCTAAAACAATGTTGCTTTAGGACAGTTGTACCTTGCCCTTGCTGTGTAAATACCTCCCTCAACAAGGTGCATGTCACTTAACCTCACTTAACCTATATTTAGCTGGTTTTAGATACATGATTCATCTAGCACAGACATAAGTTCATAAATGATGGGTTGTTTCTTGAAATCCCATTTATGGCTTAGTCTGGATGAAGGGGTACCAGGGCATGTTGCAGGGGTAGAGGTAACAGTGTTTGATCTTGGGAAGTCACAAGATGGCCAACATCAAAGAACAGGTGGAGTACAGACTGCTAATGTGATAATTCATTAGTATTTGGTCGTGAGTGGTCCAAATTTTCCTTCCAAGACATATTTTTAAGGGCTGTAGTTGCAGTGGGAAGGTGTACCTAGTGTGTGAGTCGCCTAGTCCAAACTCGGTCATAAAATGGAATTTCTAGGATCAGTCCATCATTTATAATTTTCTATTATGCATATCATTGAACTTTTCTACTCATAATTATTACCTCATATTTGTTATATAATGTTACACATATAGTAAAGTTGTATACTAGCTACTGTATATTAGTTTTCCTATTAACTTGAGAACTGTGTGTGCTTGAGGTGACATGTAATGTATGTTTCACTTCATCTTGTTCAACAAGAAGAGAAACATGGTGATGTATTTTCTTAATTTAACCCCAAGTGAAGGAGCTTTTTATGTAGACTCTTTGCTCCAATGGAAAAATTGAAAGTTTTAAAATATGGGCAAAATTCTAAAATGTTCTTATGAAAAGGACAAGTTTTGCTCATTGAAGACAGTGGTGTGAACGGATTCCCTGTATGCCTGACAAGAGCCATGAACAATGAGGGAGATACTGTTTATGTAACCAGGTGGAAGTGGGGGACAGCTTTAGATCTTTTTTTAGTGTTATATTTTTGTATGATCAGCCTTTTGATAGTGGACATTACATCATAAAAATATCCTCAATAATAGAAAAAAAATATGATACAGTAGGGTTGATACATCACATTTGATTTATCACGAGTAACTACATTACTCCCATTATTTTTCATACTCGCTGATCAGTGCAATACATCACAAGTTTAATTTTCCCCCCACCAGAAGAATCGATGCACCATCGCATGCTGTCTTTCCAAGTGTCTCCCGCCACTTTTATATTCTCTCAGCTATTTGCTAGCTTCCCTATTGTGTAGACGTGTGTATCAACACTCTTGTTTTTAGACTTTATCTAATTTTCAGTGTGTTGTATTCACACTTTTACAATGTCCACGCATCCTACAATGATCCCTTGTCCAAGTGCACCTTTCAAGAAAAAAGGAAGAACTTCATTGTTGAAGAAAAAGTTAAAATCTTGAATGAACCAGGACCTACTCCAGCATCTGTGTCAGAGTCATCATGGGCGGAGGTGGCAACAACAGACAGGGAGGAGGTGGCAACAGCGGTCAGGGAGGAGGTGGCAACAGCAGACAGGAGGAGGTGGCAACAGCAGTCAGGGAGGAGGTGGCAACAGCAGTCAGGGCGGAGGTGGCAACAACAGACAGGGAGGAGGTGGCAACAGCGGTCAGGGAGGAGGTGGCAACAGCAGAAAGGGAGGAGGTGGCAACAGCAGTCAGGGAGGAGGTGGCAACAGAGGACAGGGAGGAGGTGGCAACAGAGGACAAGGAGGAGGTGGCAACAGCAGTCAGGGAGGAGGTGGCAACAGCAGTCAAGGAGGAGGTGGCAACAGAGGACAGGGAGGATGTGGCAACAGCAGACAGGGAGGAGGTGGCACTAGAGTACAGGAGGAGGTGGCAACAGAGGACAGGGAAGAGGTGGCAAGCAGCAGGTGGCAACAGCAAGGAGGAGGTGGCAACAGCAGTCAAGGAGGAGGTGGCAACAGAGGACAGGAGGAGGTGGCACAGCAGTCAAGGAGGAGGTGGCAACAGAGGACAGGGAGGAGGTGGCAACAGACAGGGAGGAGGTGGCACTAGAGTACAGGGAGGAGGGAGGATGTGGCAACAGCAGACAGGGAGGAGGTGGCAACAGAGGACAGGGAGGAGGTGGCAACAGAGGACAGGGAAGAGGTGGCAACAGCAGACAGGGAGGAGGTGGCACTAGAGGACAAGGAGGAGGTGGCAACAGAGGACAGTGGACAGGGGGGGAGGAGGTGTGGCACAGCTTTCTTGATGTTAAATACTCTCCAGAATTGTTTGAACAGTATTTTTTGCTGTGCCAACTGTTGATCCTCATCTTCTTCGCTCTTGCTATCGGTGGTGGTGTCACTCAGGTTACGCAACTCTTCCCTGGTGTTGGTGTAGTCGTTCAGGAGTTTGAATGTTTTTGTTGAGAATGCAGCTTTTACATTACAGATTAACTCTTGGTCCATGGGCTGTAATATAGACGTAGTGTTGGGAGGAAGGAAGACCACTTTTACGTTGGGGTGACGATCTAACAGTAGGGGCGAGTGTCCTGGTGCGTTGTCCAGCAGCAACAAAATCTTGAATGGCACATTCTGTCGCTCACAGAATTTCTTTACATCGGGAACAAAACAGTCATCAAACCAGGAGAGGGACAGTGTAGAGAACATCCACGCCTTACGTGCGGTCAGCCAGTGGACATTTAGTTTGGTCATGTCCATGGTTTTGTAGGCGTGCGGCTTGCGTGCTGTGTGGATCACCGATAACTTGAGCTTACAGGTACCGGAGGCATTGGTGGTAAACAGGACGGTGATGCGTTCCTTCTGCATCTTCCGGCCCCGAATCCTGCTGGCATTCTTTACAACGAAGGACTTGGAAGGTAGCTTTTTCCAGAAAAGACCAGATTCGTCCATGTTAAACACCTGGTCGTCACTGTACTGTCCTTCCTCCATAATCTCACGTAAAAACGGAGGAAATTCCCGAGCCGCAGCACGATCAGCACTCGCTTCTTCACCACCAATGTTTATATTGGTGATCTTGTTCCAGATCTTAAACCTCTGTAACCACCCAGAGGAAGCATTAAAGGGTTTGGGCTCTGTAATTCCCATCTTTCGTGCCACTGCAATGTACAGTTCACGTGCGTAGTCCTTAACAGAGCGCGTGTCGACCGCCATGTTCCGTCGCGCCTGACGCACCAAGTACCTCACAAGTAATTTTTCTGTCTTGAGAAGCACCTGGTTGTGAAAATACTTGATCATAGAAGCACCTGTAGACTTTGTGATCTTCATGTGCTCCTTTATCTTGGCTGCATCCTTCTTTATTGTTCGAATCGTAGATTCATTCACACCATGCTGGCGCGCCAAATCAACCTGCCTTGTTCCTTTCTCCAACTCTTGGATGATGGTATACTTCACCTCGTAGCTTACTTGGGTCCAGGTAAGGAAAGGTTTCTCTCTGGGGGTGGTGGTCCGGCGGAAGCCATTTTACGGAACAATGGATGCACGTTTACACGGTGTGGCCTTGAGGGATGAAACTGCCGCGGCTAGGTCAAGCGTCGTCTTTCCTCCCTCCCTCCCTCCCCCGGGTGGACACGTCATAATACTTTAAGCCAATTACTGCTAGCAGCAGAGGGGGGTAGTGATGCATGGCCAATCACAGGTCTGATACGTCATATGACGTCAGTGATAACACAACAAAGACACACACTGCGCAACCTTACCGCGCCGCTTGCCCAAGCGGAGGGAGGAGGAGGGAGAGGCGAGGAGCACAGGCAGGCAGGCGGGCGGGTGGTGGGTGGGGCGAATCTAAAAATAGCGTCGCGCCGGACACTCTCCGCGTAATGGGGTTCACGTACCGCGTAATGTGAGCACGTTAGGTTCTGGCAAGGCACCGCGTAAACGTGGAAACCCGGAATGTGGGACCGCGTAAAGTGAGGGTTAACTGTATATATATAATTTTTTTTTTTTTTTTTTATTTTATATATATATACAGTTATATATACATATTATTATATTGTTGAGTTATTATGTTATTGTTATTATTATTATTATTATTATTACATATACATATATATACATATATACGTTATATATATATATATATATATATATATATATATATATATATATATATATATATATATTTATATATATATATATTATATATTTATATATGAAAGACTGCTTAACTTAATACCCTCGTTAACGTAATTTCGATTAACGAACTGCCTTCCATAAGGATCTTCAATTCGTTTAACGAAAAAAATTTCGCTTAACGAACTTCTTACGAACCGACCTCAACATGTTTTCGCTTGCACTGACCGGGCAACCAGCTTTAGTATCAGTCCGCCAATACATTAATCGGTTCTAGGGCTTAAATTCCTTACTATTTTTGTAAATATCAAGAAGTTTATACTATTCAATAATTTTAAAAGTTTAATATTCAATTTTTTAGTCATTTTACCAATTATTGAACACACTAGTTGCAAGTGACTATTTACCGCCGCATCCATTTAACACAGCAAACAGGAGTTATTCTCTCTCTGTTTTCACTGGAGGTAACATCTTGCTTGAGACTCGATTCAACTAAACGTTTTTTTTCTGTGTTTCCAAGCAAATTATTGGTCATTTTGAAATATATTTTACATATTGACAATATATAATGCAGTGCAGTGTTGATTTAAAGAAAATAATCTTGAATTACACCAGAGAGCTAAAATTTTATGGGTGAAATGGCACCATGGAGTAACTTCTCTTCCACTCCAATGCCTTCTCTTCTTCCTTCTCCTCCACCCCCATTCTAAATCCCATCATCATCATCATCATCCAGGAGCCTTCTACATACACACCTCAAAGTAAGTGAACTTTTCTACCATTTTTGTTGAATTTAGGAAATTTTCGGTGAGCTGGAACCAATTACCCAAAAACCCATTAAAACAATGGTTTCGGTTAACGAACTTTTCGCTTAACGAACGACCTTCTGGAACGGATTGAGTTCGTTAACGGAGGGGTCACTATATACAGTACTGTATATATATTTCGTTATCATTAATGGTCTAATATTTTGTGTACAGCCTTTGTATTTTCGCGAGGCAAACAGGAACTAAAGCAAGAACTGTTTTAAGCTTTTCATAAACAGGGTTAAGAAAGTACAGTGGGGGGTCAAAAGTTTGCACCTTCCCAAAATGAAGCAGCATCAGCCCCTACTGAGATGAAACGGTTCAGGCAAGTCTGTTTAGAGACTCAGCCATGTGAATCAGTTTCACCATGGAGAGTGAACTTTTGTCCCCAACTGTACATCATGAGAATTTTATGTTTCCTTTGTTTTTTTTATGATGTAATGGCCAAAATGTGTGTGTACTTATTGCTTTATCATTTATTTATGTTTTTATTTATTTCTTTATTTATGTTAAATAAAAATTCAGGCTAATATTATTTCTGCCTCCCGAAATGAAGTTGGTCCCTCTGCCCATGGAAGGCCATACTGTACTGTATAGAACTTAGCAAGTTACCAGACTAGGGGGAAATACCCACATATACTATTTTGCTTAATGAGATAAAAATACAAAAGTGATTCTACGGGAACACTAAAGAGATGGAGAACAAACTCCTCTGAATGCCCTTATGTAGGTATGCTACCAGGGAAAATGGCTAGGAGCTAAGCGACAGTGCAAATAAGCACTGTTTGTTCTGGGAAAGGTATATATAACCTGGCTGCCTCCATTGAAAAATTAGGCCGTACATAACCAGCTGCTAGAACCTGTGAATGGGTCTTGTTTGCTATATGATCTGACATAAAGAAGGATAGAGTAACCGTTATATAGGAAGTATGTGCATAACTGATGGATAAGTATGATAAAGCACAAGTGTATGAAGGCACATGAATGTATGACAAAGCAAGATTAAGATGCAGCATAAGTGTATGGGGGAATATAAGTGCATGGTGAAGCATGATTTTATGAGGGAGTAGGAGTGTATGATACTTGAGTGTACGAGAGGTCATGGGTGTACAAGGTTGTATAAGTGCATGCTGAAGTATGAGTGTATGTTGCAACATAAGTATGAAAGCATGGGTTTATAAAGTGTATGATGAAGTATGAGTGATGCAGCATGAGTGCATGATGAAACATGAGGGAGCATGAGTGTATAAGATCATGTGTGTATGATAAAGCATGAGGGAGTGTGAGTGTATGATAAAGCATGAGGGAGTGTGAGTGTATGCTAAAGCATGAGGGAGTGTGAGTGTATGATAAAGCATGAGGGAAAAGAAGTGTATGATAAAGCAAGAGGAGTGTGAGTATGATAAAGCATGAGGAGTAGCGTATGATAAAACATGAGGGCGTGCATATGATAAACATGAGGAGTGTGGGCGTATGATAAAGCATGAAGTGTGGGCTATGATAAAGCATGAGGAGTGTATGATAAAGCATGAGGGTATGGGCGTATGATAAAGCATGAGGGCGTATGATAAAGCATGAAGTGTGGGCGTATGATAAAGCATGAAGTGTGGGCGATGATAAAGCATGAAAGTGTGGGCGTATGATAAAGCATGAGGGAGGCGTATGATAAAGCATGAAAGTGTGGGCGTATGATAAAGCATGAGGGAAGTGTGGGCTATGATAAAACATGAAAGAGTGCGCATGATAAAGCATAGGAGTGTGGGCGTATAATAAAGCATGAGGATTGTGGGCGATGATAAAGCATAATAAGTGTGGGCGTATGATAAAGCATAGAAAGTGTGGGCAATGATAAAACATGAAGTGTAGGCGTATGATAAAGCATGAAGTGTGGGCGTATGATAAAGCATGAAGTGTGGGCGTATGATAAAACATAGTGTGGGCGTATGATAAAGCATGAGAAGTGGGCGTATGATAAAGCATGATGAGGCGTACATGATAAAGCATAGTGAGTGTGGGCATATAAAAGCATGAGGAGTGGGCGTATGATAAAGCATGAGGAGTGTGGGCGTATGATAAAGCATGAAAGTGTGGGCGTATGATAAAGCATGAGGGAGTGTGGGCGTATGATAAAGCATGAGGTGTGGGCGTATGAAAGCATGAGGGAGTGTGGGCGTATGATAAAAGACATGAGGAGGTGGGCGTATGATAAAGCATGAGAGGTGGGCGTATGATAAAGCATGAGGGAGTGTGGGCGATGATAAGCGCATGAGGAGTGTGGGCGTATGATAAAGCATGAGGGAGGTGGGCGTATGATAAAGCATGAGGAGTGGGCGTATGATAAAGCATGAGGAGTGGGCGATGATAAAGCATGAGTGAGTATGGGCATGATAAAGCAGAGGAGGTGGGCGTATGATAAAGCATGAGGAGTGTGGGCGTATGATAAAGCATGAGGAGTGTGGCGGATAAAGCATGAGAGAGTGTGGGCGTATGATAAAGCATGAGGAGTGTGGGCGTATGTACAAAGCATGAGGGAGTGTGGGCGTATGATAAAACATGAGGGAGTGGGCGTATGATAAAGCATGAGGGAGTGTAGGCGTATGATAAAGCATGAGGAGTGTGGGCGTATGATAAAGCATGAGGGAGTGTGGGCGTATGATAAAGCACATGAGGGTGTGGGCGTATGATAAAGCATGAGGGAGTGGGCGTATGATAAAGCATGAGGGAGTGGCGTATGATAAAAGCATGAGGGAGTGTGGGCGTATGATAAAGCACCAGGGTGTGGGCGTAGAGGAAAAAGCATGAGAGTGGGCATGATAAAGCATGTGAGGAGTGTGGGCGTATGATAAAGCATGGAGTCGTATGTGAGGTGTGGGCGTATGATAAAGCATGAGGAGTGTGGGCGTATGATAAAGCATGAGGGTGTGGGCGTATGATAAAGCATGAGGAGTGTGGGCGTATGATAAAGCATGAGGAGTGTGGGCGTATGATAAAGCATGAGGTGTGGGCGTATGATAAAGCATGAGGAGTGTGGGCGTAATGATAAAGCATGAGGAGTGTGGGCGTATGATAAAGCATGAGGGTGTGGGCGTATGATAAAGCATGAGGGTGTGGGCGTATGATAAAGCCAGCAGTTGGGCGTATGATAAAGCATGAGAGTGTGGGCGTATGATAAAGCATGAGGAGTGTGGGCGACGATAAGCATGAGGAGTGGGCGTATGATAAAGCATGAGGGAGTGTGGGCGTATGATAAAAGCATGAAAGGTGGGCGTATGATAAAGCATGAAGTGTGGGCGTATGATAAAGCATGAGGGAGTGTGAGTGTATGATAAAGCATGAGGGAGTGTGAGTGTATGATAAAGCATGAGGGAGTGTGAGTGTATGATAAAGCATGAGGGAGTGTGAGTGTATGATAAAGCATGAGGGAGTGTGAGTGTATGATAAAGCATGAGTTTATAAGGGAGTATGAGAGTAAGGGAGCGTGAGTGTATGGGTGAGTATGAGGGGCGGCATCCATAAACACGGAAGGTGAGTGGTGGAATTAATTAATTTACATGCCTTAGAGATCCTATCATTTTTACATAAGGAAGATAAGGGGTTGTAGAGGTAAATGGAGGCTAGGAGGATGGGTTGTAAGGCCGGGAGAGTAAAGATTTAGGAAGAGAAATTAGCAATATGAGGGAGGTTGAGGAGGAAAGAAAGGAACGAGGGCGTTAGGTAGGGAAAGGAAAGTGGGGAAGAGTTGAGGCAGGAAGGGGAGGGTGCGAAGAAAATGAAGGGGAGAGGAAGTGTGGCGATAAAAGAGGAGTGTAAGACTGGAGAAGAGAAACCAATATAAACAAATGTGTGCAGATATGTGAAAGTCAATGCTGATATGGATAGGATACAGTTGTAGTCGTAAATGAACAAGAGAAAACAAAATACCAATTGGAGGAGAAAGAATGAATAGTAAGAAAACACGGAGACGAATATGAATATATAGAGAGTTTTATGTCAATAGTACAGAAAGTAAGACACCACAAGTCAGCGGTACGTGTGAACCCTGACTTTCACTCAGCAGCTGACGCGCACTAGTTCACCACAAGGTACCGACGGCGCTTTATTTACACACACCTTCCTCTGCTCTATAGCTTTCATAATTCTATTTCTTTGCTTTACAGAACTACAGAAACTACAGTTATTTTAATTCTAACATACAAGTTGCCTGAATGATCTTATGCAATGTGGTGTTTACATGTCGATTATTATATTTCTAATTCCTGCCAACCATAACTGCCCTCAAAATCAGACATGTGAATCACATGATGTGATTCATATAATATGCAGGTAGCGGCTTCAAACACTCGTGATTATTCACATTTTCAGAGTACAGTACAGCTAGGGCTTCCACAACAAAAAATTTCTTTACCCCGGACCGTCGTGAATTACCCCAAGTTTATTATAATTATATACAGTAAATTACCATATATATAATGTGTGTGTGTGTGGAATATATTCAATATACTGTGTCAGCAACACCGTTTTCCGCCTGCTGCCTAGGACTGTCACGTTACCTCATATATGTCGTGGTCAGCTTGGTGGGTGTGGTTTCTGATAGTTTAACCCTCAAACGACGGGTACTCCTGTAAGTGGATCCTAGTTTTAAGTGTTCCTTTGAGTAGATCCTAGTCTTAGGTGTTCCTGTAGTTGGATCCTAGTCGTAAGTAATCCTGTAAGTAGATCCTAGTCTTAGGTGTTCTTGTAAGTGGATACTAGTCTTAGGTGTTCCTGTAAGTAGATCGTAGTCATAAATGATCCTGTACGTAGATCCTAGTCTTAGGTATTCCTGTAAGTGGATCCTAGTCGCAGGTGCACCTATAGTGGATCCTCAGATGGTGCTCTAGTTTACGTCACCGGGGCAGAAGACTGATAATATCTCTCAATACTTTGTCAAGGGTTCGAGTCCTGCACTTGGTCAGGATATACAGGGGAATGGTGTTATCCAATCGGACCCTCACTACCAAGCGTCACAGGTCTCCTCCGGGTACTACATCTTCCTTCTTTACTAACCCTAAACAGACCAACCACCAGAATGGCTAGTAAGATGTTAAGTATAGTGAAATGGTGAATAATAGGACATTTAGATGATTTTTCAAGGAAAGAAGGACGCAAATATGACTCGTAAACACCACAAGGGAAACACCGACCATCTTTCGGGACAGTGGAGGTTAAAGGTTTAGTTATTAGTAAAATGCAATTAAGTTTCTTTTCAATATGTGTCTGTCTCCATCTGCTGTGTCTAACCTTTGACTTTCCATCACATACTATGTTAGGAAGATGACCATATTATTAAAAATATTAACTTTATTTACATTTGCATTACAATACAGACATCTACTCCTACAGGTGAATAAAAAAAAACAAGAAAATGCGGTGGATGACAATGACAACTGGTGGAAAGCGCGAAAATTGGAATAGAAATATTTTATCATTTTCTGAAATATATTAAGACACGTGACCGTAACACAGCTAGTGAAAGTGAACCTCTACCTGTTTCACGTAATTTCGAAGTTGAAAACACAAAGACACTGATATGGACACCGGTCACCACACACACACACACACACCACTTATGGACAATCAGGTGGGGGGAGTACCCAAGGAGGGGTCAGGACCTATCGTTTTGATACATCACCGAGTAGTCTCGTTTCTACACAGGTCCACAAGCTTTACTTCACCTTTTCAATGCCCGGGGTTCAGATATATTATTATAGGGCCAACATTATTTTTGATAGTGTTATAAATCGTAATCAAGTCAAAACGGTTAGAAAATTAAACACGTGAATGAAAATGAACTTTTTGTATACAGTCATCAACAATCTGTAAAATCATGAAAAGTGTGAGGAAACTTTCAACAGTAGTGTGTGAGTGTATCAAGACGTGTGACCAACCTAGCTCCAGACACCGCCTGTCACCATTCCCCCTCCCTCCCTCCTTCCCTCCCTGCTTCACTCACCTTAACTTACTTTCCTTTTTCTAAACCTTGCTGACACTTTCCCCACTTCTGCCACCCATTGATACCAACACTCTTCTTGCCACCCCTACCACCGGTATCGTTACTGCAACCCATGTCACCATTACAGTACCCTCCTGCCACCCCTATCAACCGAATCCTTCCTGCCACCCTTCTCGGCAGTATCCTTCCTCATAATTACATTGCCTGATAATAAAACACTATTGCTAAATGGGGGAGGGGGGGGGGGTTAGTTTTGATTACGCTTGATTCAATTAAGTTTGGTTCGGTAACGGTGGATTAGCTTAGGTTAGATTAGGGTTGGGTAGATTAGGTTAATTTCGTTAATTTTGGTTAGACTTAATAAAAACGCCTTCATACAAATAAAATATTGTGAAGCTTTTCCATTGTGTTCCACCAGGAGTTAACTTTATTAAACTATCATTGCTTGTGTTTCATACCCCATAGTTCCCAATTTTAAAACATAGTAGAAATAAAGGCAATAGCTCATTATCAATGCCTTCCTGTACAGTATTTAATAATTCTCATTAACTACCCTGTCAGCCATCTCGCATCGCAGCTGTTCTCATGTGAAAACAGTTATTAAGATCCAGTAAATAAAAGAATCTCTTCCTATACAGATTATCATACTGTACTTTATTTTCACCTATTATTGCATAACTTTCTCCATAGCTCGTCAAAGTGGAAAACTGTTCCCCATATCCTAGTACTCTTTCTCGTATCCTGCACCTACTTTTCATTCCTCAGGGTTTCTTTAAACACTTTATTTACCTGTAGTAACAAATCCACATTCATCTCTCTCAATTCATCGCCCATGTCAGCGAGTCTAATGCCCATCTTAATGAGTGTATCTTGCTAAACCTGAGTATATCTTGAGAAAGCGAAGCTTATCTAGTTAAAACGATATATATTTTTTTTATATAACGGAGTGTATCTTGTTTAACCTGAACACTATTCATCTTAATAAATTTGAGTGTATATTAATAAAACAGAGTGTATCTTGGTCAAATATTTCTTAAGTGTGGCTTGCTAAACCAGAGTGTATCTTCATAAGCTTTAATATATCTTACTCAATCCAAATGGATCTGGATAACACGGAGTTTATCTCCATAAACCGGAGTGTACCTTTATATAACTGCGTGTATCATAATATACTTGAGTGTACCATTATAAAACTGGGTGTATCTTGATAAAACTGAACGCACATTAAGGACACTTCAATGAAAATCAATAACCGACAACCCCAAGTGCTGTGAGAGACTTATGGACGGAGTGTACGAGGCTGAGTGGAAGAAACTTTCAGGTTAGCCGTGTTGCTCGGCAGCGCGCGTGTGTGTGGCCGACTTTCCTCTCATGAAGTACACATGCCAATGGTAGCCAAGCGGATGTATATCGTACACCTATGTGTTTATTTACTGGGGAGCTTGAGAAGCACCTTTCTCGCCGCCTCCCGCTGGAGAAACTTTGGTTGGTGCTTTGGGAAAGCCAAACATTTTCACTCGTTACCCAACCAAACTAATGAGGGATGAAGTTACACAAAGTTCTTTGTTCACTTATGTATGGAGACAATGGTGAAGTTTATTGTCCACTGACACATGGAGACAGCGGTGAAGTTTATTGTCCACTGACACATGGAGACAGCGGTGAAGCTTATTGTCCACTGACACATGGAGACAGTGGTGAAGTTTATTGTCCACTGAGATGTGGAGACAGTGGTGAAGTTTATTGTCCACTGACACATGGAGACTGGTGAAGTTTATAGTCCACTGACACGTGGAGACAGTGCTAAAGTTTATTGTCCACTGACGCAAGTAAAACTATCAAACACAAAAATGGAGAAATTTTCAAGTCGAATTAAGTTTGTTGATAAGAAATATCCCAGTTGTATGGGACACTGATAATAAAACTTTAAACTTTTATCCTCTTCACCACTGATCGGCTCGTTAGCCGCTTGGGCGATCGGTCACGTCTCTGTTACGCACTGTTGGCAGGTACTGGGCATGCACCGGCTCCTGAATGTACCTGAACCTGCTCCAGTGCTGGTCAAGTCTGGCCTTGAAACAGCTCACACTCAGTGCCGTCACAACACTCTGGCAGGTTGTTCCACGAGTTCACAACTCTCACTCCCGAAAAAGTTTGCCTTCCCAGTTTTCTGGACTGCAGCTTCTTCAACCTCGAGCTGTGATCCCTTGTTGGGCGAGCGTCCACCAGCTCCAGGTAAGGACACTCGACTGAGTAGTGCCCTTCAATTTTCAATTTCAATTGTTTATTCCTTGATAGAGGAAGCGGGATCCTAGTGCTGTCACTAGGTACCCCTGTACAATGACACCAGAAGCATCTGGCAAGTGTGACAAGTATATACATTATAAATATTATAAAGGGGCTTACTAAAGCCTAAGGAAGGAAGGATATTCCTTTAACATATAATCAATGTTATTTACAAAATATCTGGCCAGTATGGGGAGGATCATCGTGTCTCCGTCAGGGGGTCGTGGAGTGGTGGTCCAGCAGGCGTCACGGAAGCGTTGTGTGTGGGGACATCTTAGGAGGTAGTGAATAAGGGTGCTGCTGTCGGGTCCTCTGCATAATGCACAAGAGCGTTGCTCAGGGGATGCGGGGATACCAATCTCCCAAGCAAAGTCATACCCAATGATGATACGGGCAGCAATCACGTCCCCTTTCCGCGACCCTTTCCCATAGACGTACGAGAGGTCAGGAAGTTTACGGAGGACATCGTGCCAGGTGGGCGGGGAGCCCAGGGGGATGGCTGCTTCCCGAGCTTCTCTCTGTTTGCGGGGTTAGTGCCCTTTGAGATGTTTATACACCCAGGACCGGATTAAGGGTCTCGTGGGCCTGGGGCTAATTAAGTCCAGTGGGAGGGGGCCTATCTCGGTGTATTTGTATAGGCTAGACTGCTAGAGTATATAGGCTAGTATGAATGTATGTATGCATGAATGTACGTATGCATGAATGTATATTATATATGTATGTGTGACTATATGCTTATATGTATATTTTATAGCTTTATAGCTTGTTTATTAGGGCTACGAAACACTAAACACATGCAGTCCTCCTCCTCGTCATCCACAGGTCGCACTGGCGCATGCGTAATGCAACATAGTAACCAACAAACGAGCACACAGAAGCTCTGTCGGACGGTGATAACTTAAAATCCTAAAATTCGCTGTATATATTACGTTTCCATCGCAAAATTAAAAGTTTTGGCTGGAGACACGGTTTCATTCCGACTCACTCTCTCGGGTATGTTCCGCCAATCACCGAATTTCGGTGTCAGCGGTGTTCTCGGTGTCGCTTCAAACCCTGGGCAAAGATCATCTAAACTTCCTAAAGAAAGACAGGAAATGTTCCTATCAAGCATAGCAATTAAGTGTAGCCAAAACGATGCCAAATACTAACAGAATTTTGATCTGCTTACAGCGCCATCTATTGAGTGAACGAAAATTTAGTTTAGGGGATACAGATATTCCCGTTATTCCATTGTAATCACTATTACCTTTTTAATATTATTTCATGTTTCTTAGGCCAAATAATTAAAATCGATTACATAAAATTAAGTAGTATATAAAAGTAAATCAGATAATCCATAATAGGCATGTAGTTTTATTACTGTGCTTTATGAATTTAGCGTATTACTTGCATAATATGAATGTGTTCACGGTAGGAGCCTTTTTATAATATTGCATAAATAATTTTGTGATGAAATTATACTGTAGTGCATTGCATACAGTACCCACAGATTGTGTGTGTCTTGCAATGTATTCATGTATACCTACAGTATCTGTATATTTGTATCTGGTCCCTTTTGTGAGCACTTCTATGCAATTATTTTAATTCCGATAAAATATCTATATCTCGATAGGATAAAAATCACTCAGCAAATGAATATCCCCACATGCATTTTTATCACTCAGTTTCTCATATATCCATTTACCTTTCATTATTTTTTTTTCATTTACAGTTTACATATGTACAGTAATATGGGAGAAATAAAATCAGTTTTAGGAGATTATATTTTAATTGTGAAGTCCAAGTAATACCTACACTATAATTTATAAATACTGAGTTTGCATTGTAAACATATTTTCTAATGCCACACACTCATACAGCAATGCATGATCCATACATTCTCACATAAGCATTCTATTTTTTTAAGCATTATTATAATTGTTTAAAATTATCTTACATTGAAATTACATCCCGTATCTCACTCGGTAAATTTTGGTCTGGGTATGCATGACTGAATAATCTTGTTGAAGTTTGATAATTTTCTTTCGAAAAACGGTGGCTGCACACCCTGTAGCTTTGATTTAATTGATTTGGATTCTTGCCCAGAATGGATTGAGTTTGTGAGATTTCTTTCCATTTCTGACATCTGAGAAAATGCGTAGCATTAGGATACTCGTAATGTTCCGTTACCTAAAGTTCCTTATATTTATTGAACATTAACTCCATTTATTGAAAATAACAGAGATGCACCGTGCTTACATTTGTGTATCTTTTGGAAAGCGATGGTTTACAAATTCCGGATGAGTATCTTTCTTTCTTCTGCATATAGCGCAGGGATGCCCTCCACCAACCATGGTTGTCTTAACTAACATCATTCGAGGAGCAATCATCTGATTCACAGGTGTAGACATGCAGACGACGCACTTCAACACTAGCACCCTCATGAAGCGGGCGAAGGAACTAGAAGTTAATCAGTTCGCCTTTTCTACACCTCATTTCGGACCTTTCCTGTCTTTCTTTAGATGGTCTTTCCCTTGGGTACCTGGCTACCAGGAAGAAGTTTTCTTTGCACCTCGTGTTCTTCCATGGCTTGGCAAACCATTCATTGTGTATTTGAAAAAAATTCCGCTGCCATTGACATTTTTTAAGGCTCACTGTACTCTGCCAACCTCTGTGAAGTGTTACGGGCGTTCATACGTAAAATATAGAACGACGGTACATTTTCCAAACCAAATACATAGATCACAAGAATAGACTCCACCAGATCCTCCTACAAGTAGCATCACTTTATCCTCTAGCATCTGCTAATTAAAGTAAGTTTAGGCTAGGAGGTTTGGTTAGTTCAGGTCCCTATTGTTTCTCTGGTTAGGATGATTCGTTTCGTCCGTATTTTATTATTTTATATATTTATTTATTTTTTTTTTGGGGGGGGGGGGGCGTTTTTACCCCACCATTTCCCTGCACTTCAAAGCCCTGCAATGGAAAAATGGTCAGATCAACTTCAAACAACACAAAATGCACTAGAAAACCTATGTAGTAATTTCCGAGAACAGCACGCCAGAAGTTGTTCAATTTCGTTCATTTTTATTTCATATGTTCTTATCATTATCGTATGTATTTTAAACGCGGCTAAGTTCCTATTAACGCTATTTTACCGTTAGTGCGTTCTGATTGGCTAAGTACTTTCTGTTTAATATGGCGGGGGCGCTAGGAAGTTAAGTAAAGTTAAGTTGGATAGGTCAGGTTCGATTTGGTTATAGTAAATGTCGACTCTTTTATGATGATAAGTTTCCATGCACAACATAAATATAGTTTGGTATGTTTACAGCTACACAACGATCGACTCGCGACGAAATAAATGCTAAATGCCGCCAGTCACGGTCAAATATAGTTCTCGCGTTCGCCGGTAATGGACGATTAGCCAATCAGAGCGCACTCACAGTAAAGTAGCGTTAGTAGGAACTTAGCAGGTCACGGCAAAATATCTACTGTATTTTAAAAGAGAATAATTTTGTAGGTAAAATTATCGTTTCGCTTATCCAGCTAATTCTAAGATTTTAAGTTTTAGAATCAGTACTTGAAGTAATTCTAAGACATTTCTTTTCTAAAGCGTTTCTGACGGATATTTACATTTTTCGAGTATTTTAATCGATAAAATTACCAACAATATTACTTGATTTAAGTGGGCAGGGCTTTGAAGTAGAGGGAAAATGTGGAGTGAAATACTAAATAACACTTAACAAACTTTTGAAAACTTGACCTAATATTTCCTAACCTTTAAAGATCCTAAAACTAAAAAGGGTAAATTTTTACAAGTTGCCCATAATGGTTTTCAACATGAAACTTACGTGTTCCCGATGATTTTTGGTGTATTTTGAACGACTTTGACCTTCATTTCTATCGCAAATAACTCGTTTTTGAGTTTGACAATTTTGGGGGACCCGTGGGAAATGCTTTGTGTTTTTTAGTGCTCGGCAACTTTCCATTTTCTTCCCAGTCATGCGTGGGAGGGGTTTCTTGCAGCGGGTCAGGCAGGTGTGAGGTGAGTTGCATGTTCGTTATTATTCTTAATCACTGCAACTGTTTTACACCTGAGATGATATATTTATTTTCGCCACAATTATTTAACACCTGAAAAACCGCATTTATGTACTTTATTTGCTTGGGACTTATTTTGCTTAATGTATGTGTGTTAAGACAATTTCGGAGGGTAAATATTGTTATAATTGTCGCTCATAAGTTTCGTGTATAATATTATATAAATCAAAACTTCCCGAGATGTGTAACCACCACTTAAAATTTAACTGCAAAACATGAAGCCCACAGGAAGTATTTCACATGCCAGGGTGGCTGATTACTTCATACCCTGCCTTATGTTAGTTAGCTGTCATAGTTCTCGGTCATTTTTCGTTAACCTCCCATCACCTTTTTTCCCGTGAAAAAAATATTTTTTTTCGCTAGTTTTCTTGCTGTTTTAGATGATTCTGATATTTATCTTTGGGGCAAATAATTTTTTTATTTGTATTTATTTTTTATTCCCACTCCCGTTCCACTCCAATAATGTAGGGGGCCACGTAGGGAATGCGGGGTTTTGGGTGGGGGCTGAAAATGAGTGATTTTCACTAAAAATAAATGTCAGAATCATCTAAAACCCCAAGAAAATTTGCGAAAAAAATTATTTTTCATGGGAAAAAAGGTTAAAACTATACTAGATCTACGTACTCACCTGAAGTTCTCCCCAGAAGGACCTGAGTCGGTTTTGAGCTGATCTGTCCATTTTATTTTCAGCAGTTTCTGTATTTCGTCCCCATTCCCAGTGCGTAAGGCACGAAAACAATATATTTAACTCGAGTAGGCATAATGTGGCAGCTCCTGGGCTTAACCTTGATTTAGTGCCTTTTTTTTTTTAGTTGATTTTATTTGTCTCGGGAACCAATTGAGTTTATCATTCTGTTTTAGTGATGTAATTAGAACTGCCTGTATATGCTTCGCGTTTTGACGGACAAAAAGTACGAAGACACTTACAGTATACTAGATATGTGTCTGTGTTACATGTTGTTTTGTATAAATTCATGGTAAGATTTACTGAGTAATGTATTTGGTGGTGCAGGCGTGACGGTTACTGGAGCCTCTGATATTGTATCAAATTGCAATATTCCATAGACTCGATACGTCCTGTGCTGCTTAGCATATAGTATAGCGTAAATTTATATCATCTGAAATTGGATTACAAAAGTGGTGTATTTATCATGCTCCTGTCTTCCACAACTTACATATACGACACATGTAGTGCAGATACGAGTAAAAATAACAGCATGAACAACCATCCACTGTTTCAACATTACGATTAACCATCAGGGAAAACCTTCTAACACGTTATTTTATGGTTAATCTCCAGAGTGTATTATTAATGAAAGTGAAAAGGTGAATGAATAATTGGTGAATGCCGGTTGATAAAGCGTCAAGTCACTTATTGGCTTGTCCTAACCTTCGCCTGGCACAATTTTCGGGTTTTCTTGGTGCGTGTATGAATATGTGTGTGTCTGGAATGTATGTGTATCTAGTATGTGTGGGAGTATCTGGTATGAGTGTATGTATCTGGTATGAGTGTGTGTGTGTATCTGGTATGAGTGTGTGTGTGTATCTGGTATGCGTGTGTGTGTGTGTGTGTGTATCTGGTATGAGTGAGTGTTTACCTGGATGTGTGTGTGTGTGTGTAACTGGTTTGTGTGTGTGTGTATCTGGTATGAGTGAGTTTGTACCTGGATGTGTGTGTGTGTGTGTGTGTGTGTTTGAGCAACTTTATATTGTATTTTCTGTTGAACTTATAATTATTGATCCATGGAAGTATGTTTGAGACTCGTTTGCCGAACAACCATGTACGAACGTGTCCGTCGTCTGTTTAAATAGTTTTGGTTTCGGGTTCACGGACAGGATTTTTGTCATTAATAAACCAGGCGATGGCGGGTAAGTCGGATAGTGTTTTTATAAGGAAAAAAAAACACGCGAGGGACTGAAACCAGATAAATGGTTCTGTTCTAAAATGTACTGTAGTAAGTCTTTATGGTCTGTCTTCCCATCATTTAAAACAAAATGCTGGATAAAACGACCGTAGCTGTAATCTTCACTTATTTTATGAGGACTCGATCATGGTAAATCGTTATGGGTGTTGAATATCACCTTCACGGCTCGGCACCTTAGTGAGGGGCGGGTCTACACAGAGTTTCTCAAAAGCGTGGTTATTTAAGCCATGAGTGAGGAGAAAGCTACAGTACAGGGGTAACACGCGACGGTGAAGTTACACTACTGCTGTTTCTGGCTCAGGTCGGTGGGTTAGTGTCTATGTATTGTTGCTGATGATGCGTGTTGTAGTGTTGCTGTGGTGTTGGCACTATACCTGTAAAGTGATGGTGCTGCGCTTAGTGTTATCGTTTTGGTGATGACTTGTGTATGGTAACAGTGGCTGCGTTCGTGGTGTTGTATTATTGCACCGTTGTGTATCGTTAGTGTATTACTGTGGCACTGTTAGCCTTTGAAATACCGCCGCAGTGTTGTGATGGTGTTACTTATGTTGTAGAGTCGTTCAGAGTTATCGAGTGTTGTGATGTGTGGGAAATGTGATTGTTTTATGGGTATTGTGATGTATTTTTGGTGGTGTTAATGTAATGGCTTTGGTATTATGGTATTGTGATGGCGGTGCTGTGGTGGTGGTGGTGTTGTTGGTGTGGTAGTGTTGCTCATGTGATTGTGTTAAGGTGTTACTGTGGTGATGTTATAGTGCTGTTGATGTGATAGCGTGAGTAATGTTGTTAATGTGATGTGGTGGCTGCTTGGCACACACGAGGGGAGTCGCTGGTATTGTACCATGGTCATATTAGGAGAGCTGTTTACGTCGTGGTATGGCGGTGGTGTTTCGTGTGTATTGTGGTTAACCCGATGCTGTGGTGGTGATGGTGGTATGAGTATTGTGGGGAGCCAATAGCTGTGATGGTTAGTTAATGAGTGTAATGGTGGATACTGCAAAAGAGACAGGTGTAGTAGGAGTGACGCACGTGTAGCGAAAGTGACGCACGTGTAGTGGGAGTGACGCAGATTAGTGGGAATGACGCAGGCGTTGTGGAAATGACGCAAATGTAGTGGAAGTTACGCAGGTGTAGTAGAAGTGTCGCAAGTGTAGTAAGATTAACGCAGGTGTAGTGAAAGTGTCGCAGGTGGAGTGAAGGTGTGCTGGTTGATTTGGTGGGAATGTCGCTACCGTTTAGGGAAAGATATATGTACCCTGGGAGTGGTGTGGATGTAATGGGTGTGACATGAGCGACGGGTGTGTTGGGTGTGACATGAACGACGGGGTGTAATGGGTGTGACATGAGCGACGGGTGTAATGGGTGTGACATGAGCGACGGGTGTGATGGGTGTGACATGAGCGACGAGTGTAATGGGTGTGACATGAGCGACGGGTGTAATGGGTGTGACATGAGCGACGGGTGTAATGGTGTGACATGAGCGACGGGTGTAATGGGTGACATGAGCGACGGGGCGTAATGGGTGTGACATGAGCGACGGGGCGTAATGGGTGTGACATGAGCGACGGGTGTAATGGGTGTGACATGAGCGACGGGTGTAATGGGTGTGACATGAGCGAAGGGTGTAATGGGTGTGACATGACGGGTGTAATGTGTGACATGAGCGACGGGTGTAATGGGTGTGATGAGCGACGGGTGTAATGGGTGTGACATGAGCGACGGGTGTAATGGGTGACATGAGCGACGGTAATGGGTGTGGCATGAGCGACTGGGTGTGGCATGAGCGACGGGTGATGGGTGTGACATGAGCGACGGGTGTAATGGGTGTGACATGAGCGAGTGTAATGGTGTGACATGAGCGACGGGTGTAATGGTGTGACATGAACGACGGGGCGTAATGGGTGTGACATGAACGACGGGGCGTAATGGGTGTGACATGAGCAACGGGGTGTAATGGGTGTGACATGAGCAACGGGGTGTAATGGGTGTGACATGAGCGACTGGGTGTAATGGGTGTGACATGAACGACGGGGTGTAATGGGTGTGACATGAGCGACGTGGTGTAATGGATGTGACGTGACTGACTTTACAGGTAATAGCCTACCTGGGCACAAGTCATCGACCCACAACGGGGCCTGGGGGGGGAGGTGAGGGGACTTAAGAGTAAAAATAATTTAAAAATAGAAGAGAAAACTACTTAATTAATCTACACCACGAAGATACCGGAATGGGTGTGACGTGACTGACGAGGTGTATTGGATGTGACTTGGGTGTGACTTTAGTGATTGACATTCGTGTTTTCTGGTCACAGGTGTAGTGGGTGTGGTAGGAGGGGTGTAGGTGTGGTAGAAGTGATATGGGTGTGGTAGGAGGGGTGTAGGTGTGGTAGAAGGGATGTGGGTGTGGTAGGAGGGGTGTAGGTGTGGTAGAAGTGATGTGGGTGTGGTAGGAGGAGTATGGATATGGTAGGAGGGGTATGGGTGTGGTAGAAGTGATGCGGGTGTGGTAGAATTGATGTGGGTGTGGTAGTGATGTGGGTGGGTAGAAGGGGTGTAGGTGTGGTAGAGGGGTGTGTGGGGAAGTGGTGGGTGTGGTAGGAGGGGTGTAGGTGTGGTAGAAGTATGTGGGTGTGGTAGGAGGAGTAGGTATGGTAGGAGGGGTATGGGTGTGGTAGGAGTGTGGTGTAGGTGTGGTAGAAGTGATGTGGGTGTGGTAGGAGGAGTATGGATATGGTAGGAGGGGTATGGGTGTGGTAGAAGTGATGCGGGTGTGGTAGAATTGATGTGGGTGTGGTAGAAGTGATGTGGGTGCGGTAGAAGGGGTGTAGGTGTGGCAGAAGGGGTGTGGGTGCGGCAGAAGGGGTGTGAGTGCGGTAGAAAGGGGGTGGGTGCGGTAGGAAGGGTGTAGGTTTGGTAGAATGGGTGTGGTAGGTGGTGCGTGGGTGTGGTAGGAGTGACATGGGAGTAATAGAAGTGTCGTGTGGGTGTGGTAGAAGTGTTGTGGGTGTGGTAGTGTGGGGTATGAGGGATGTAGCTGTCGTGGGTGTGGTAGGGGTGTAGCTGTGGTAGGAGTGTGGTGGGTGTGGTAGGATCTCACGTACACGAAGACGTATGATGAGGGTGTGGGTGACGCAGGAGAAAGTGCATGGTAAGCGTGAGAATGAGGTGTTTTACTGCAAGTCTGTTATTAATTTTCACCTTTCAGAATCTTACCACTGTTTTGGATCTACAAGATTGGTTAAAAAATGTCGTGAATTATTGCTTGATTGATATTTACATGTATTCATTTAGTGAGTGTGCGCAGCTGTTATCTGGTTAAAATGAACTAATGTATAGTACTTTTGTTTTGCTATCTATCCATAACCAAATCTAACTGCCTAAAATTTTCAAACTATTGACCTGGGTTTCATCCTTAAAAGGCTGTTATTTAGATAAGCTACAGTAGTTCAAAAGTTGAGATGGTGTTTATTTATTCAGGTGATGATTCGTGATTCTTACATTCCTTCGTCTGAGAGGAAAGTTTTTTTTTTTTTTTTTTAGGGGGGGGGGTCACCGTGTTTATTAAATCATTGTCCATCACCTGTTTACCCTCTATGGTTCTTCATATCACAGAGAAGGCCACTTTCAACTGTTGACATATCCATTTACAACGAAGTTAAGTAAACTCGTATGTGAAGAACATAGACTAAGCGAGATAGTAGTGACTGGTAACGATGTTAATAAACAAATAGACAAACTAAAGCTTAAGAAGTCTTCAGGTCCCGATAAGATATTTGCCAGAGTATTAAAGGAATGTAAGGAAGAGCTTAGTATGCCCTTAGCAAATTTGTTTAACATGTCATTAAAAACGGGTGTAGTACCAGAATCCTGGAGGAGGATATCGAATGCAATACCAATTTTCAAGAAGGGAGATATATCACTATCCTCTAACTACCTTCCAATCAGTTTAACATCAATTGTAGGCAAATTGCTGGAAGCAATAATTTCAAATTCTATTCGAAATCACCTGGAGAAGCACAAGTTGATCAATGATTCCCAACATGGCTTCACAAGCGGGCGTTCATGTCTAACTAATCTTTATACATTCTTTTCAACTGTTTTCGGATCAGTGGATGACAGACACGATTATGATGTGGTATACCTCGACTTTAGCAAAGTCTTCGACAGTCCCCCACGAAAGACTAATACGAAAAGTGGAGGCTCATGGAATTTGAGGAGATATTCTAAAATGAATTAGGGCGTAGTTACAGGATACGAAACAGCGAGTAAGCATTAACGGCACCAAATTCGATTGGGGTAGCGTCGCTGGTGGAGTACCCCAAAGCTCAGTACTTGGACCAGTACTATTTATTTTTCACATGAACGACATAGATATAGGCGTAGACAGCAACAGAAGTAAATTTGTTGACACTAAAATGCGGCGTGTCATTAAATCTAACGAGGACTCCGCGAAACTACAGGAAGATCGCAACCAATTTTTTGCATGGCCTGAAAAATGGCAGCTGAAATTTCATGTGGACAAATGTAAAGTACCTAGTACAGATGCATCTGAATTTGCACTCCCTCGAAAGACGTAGTGAGGGGCGATTTGATCGAGGTGTATAAATGGAAGTCAGGGTTAAACAAAGGTGATATTACAAAGGTACTCCACCTATCCAACCAAGAGCGAACTCGTATAGCAATGGGTTTTAAATTAGACAAATCTGGTATTAGGCGCGAGATAGGTAAACATTGGTTTGAAAACAGAGTAGTGGACGAGTAAAGCAAGTTACCAATCATCATCATTATCTCGAATACACTGGATAGCTTCAAATTTAGGTTGGATGGATATATGAACGATAGGGGTTGGGTGTAAATGGGACTGCCCAGTAAGGGCCAATAGGTTCGCTGCAGTTTCCTCCATTGTTATGTTCTTGTGTTGGTATTTCATATGAATAGTATTGCCCCTTAGAATTGTTGTGGAGAGAGAACTTTTGTGGTCTGGCGATGAAGACATTGAGATGGAAGTAGTGATTCCGATATCCTCCTCCTCTGTCGTGATGGTAAGAAGAAATAATTTGGGTTGGTTTAAACATATCAGAAGGACATAGGTGAGCAGCGGAGGAAACTAAATCTAGCTGATGGTTTTTTTCGAGGGTGTATGTTCGGGGCTGGGTATGAGATGAACAGTATGTGTACTTGGTAGCTAGAGGAGTGGCCGAGGTGTACTGTATAGTTGAGTTAATACACACATATTGTCACGGTAACAT
Source organism: Homarus americanus (assembly GCF_018991925.1). NCBI lineage: Eukaryota > Metazoa > Arthropoda > Malacostraca > Decapoda > Nephropidae > Homarus > Homarus americanus. The sequence goes on from NW_024726559.1 coordinate 261,288, forward strand.
GCAAGTCTGACGATTTGAAACCTCGGTAAAAATAATAAATATTAGGACAGTTGTCAAGTAGTACTTTGTATAGAAACACTGTGTTAGGATTATACTTACAGTAATTAGAAAGGCATTTTTTGCATTACACCTTAACGGTTCAGTGACTGGTAGTGCGTGTTTGGTAATAGAGTAGTGGATGAGTGGAACAGGTTACCGAATTTCATCATTAACTCTAACATGCTGGGAAGCTTCAAATATAGGTTGGACAGATCACAGATATATGTGCCATCGGGGTTGGGTGTAACCGGAACTACCTAGTGTGGGCCAGTAGAACCTCTGCAGTTTCCTCCATTCTTATATTCTAGTGTTGAGAATGACCAATAAAGCGGGTGGACAATATAACCACCATGAAACTCAAACGTCCACAGTGTTTAAGTATTTACATAAAAAAGGAGGAAACGGACGCAAGTGAAAGCAAGACACAATGGAGAGCATATAAAAAGATACTGAGACTTGATCTGACCTGATCTGACAGGTTACTTCACCTGCATATCTTGGTATAGCTCTGGGTAATACACTTTCACCTCGACCGAATTACCAATGTGTCTGTGTGTGTATGTGTATTTTGTGCGTGCGTGTGTATGTATTGTGCGCGTGTGTGTATGTATTGTGCGTGTGTATGTGTGTTTTGTGCGTGTGCATGTGTGTGTATTGTGCGTGTGCATGTGTGTGTATTGTGCATGTGTGTGTATTGTGCATGTGTGTGTATTGTGCATGTGTGTGTATTGTGCATGTGTGTGTATTGTGCATGTGTGTGTATTGTGCATGTGTGTGTATTGTGCATGTGTGTGTATTGTGCATGTATGAAGAACATAATAATGGAGGAAAATGCAGCCGGTCTCTTGGCCCATACTGGACAATCCCGTTTACACCCAACCCCTTTCGCTCATACATCTGTCCAACCTATATTTGAAGCTACCCAGCGTGTTCGAGTTAATGATTGTTTGGTAACTTGTTCCACCCAACCACTACTCTTTTCCAAACCAGTGTTTACCTATCACGTGCCTAAATCTAAATTTGTCTGATTTAGACCATTGCAACGAGTTCGCTCCTGGTGGGATAGTTTGAGTACCTTTGTTATATCACTTTTGTTTAGCCCTGACTTACATTTATACACCTCGATCATATCGCCCCACACTACGTCTTTCGAGGGATTGCAAATTCAGATGCTTATTCTGTAGTACGGTGACCAAAATCCAAAATTAAATTGCATAATCCAAGTGAGGTCTCACAAGCGCAATATATATATATATATATATATATATATATATATATATATATATATATATATATATATATATATATATATATATATATATATATATATATATATATATATATATGTGTGTGTGTGTGTGTGTGTGTGTGTGTGTGTGTGTGTGTGTGTGAGAGAGAATGCGAGTTAGATTAATAGTTATGATTTAGTGTCACGGAAGACTCGTGTATGTTTTTTTTTAATTTATCATCCCACCACTTGCCAGCTTACTCGCCGTTCGTGCTGCTTGTTAACCTTTATTATTCAGTAACTGTACAAGGGGAAACTAGAGTACTTGGAACATAACCTCTGTGCTTGGCAGTGTCACACCCTTCATACATCTGTCCCGGGCTGTGGATTGAACCCGGAACACAAATGTGAAAGATACGCTGTAGCACCGACCCCAGTAATGATTGTATTACATTCAATAGTATATATTAATGCATAGATATTAATAGTGTCCATCAGTCTATAATCATAATGGTGTACGATGGTATACTGTGTTAATAAAATAACTGTATAGTATTACTGTGAATTAGTAATTGTAAAATATTTTATATGAATACTACTACTACTACTACTACTACTACTACTACTACTACTACTACTACTACTACAAATAATAATAATAATAGTAGCTGGTGTTTTGTTTCTCAAAAGCGCCATTTATTCTGAAAAATTCACTAGCGCTCGAAACATTGTGAAGCCAAAGATTTTCACATTTGTTCACATGTATTAATAAATTATATTTGTGAAAGTAGATATATAAAGACAACACAAGACTTGGTGACAACTTAGTTTCTCTTCTCGAGATTACTTTCTACCACTAAAGTGATTTTATACAATACTCAGCACAGGCAGGCGATAAAGGATGCGACAGTTGGTGTTGGCGGTGACTCTGCTGGTGGTGGCAGTGAGGGGCCAGCACGAACAGGGGCCCCGAGGGCTCCCTGCACACACTCGACAGTTCCTGGACATTGCGCCCTTCTCCCAGGGACCTAAAAGTAGACCACCCCCAGTGAGACTCAGGGGACCTCCACCCCCAGCGGTCAGAGGGCCCCTACGGCCACAACATTCAGGTGAATCAAGACCAATCTTCAATGGACCGCCTCCCTATGCTGGTTCTGGACCACAACCTTTCCCATCAGAATCGGGACAGGGCACTGGCCATTTACCCCTTAACCCTCGTCCCAACTTTGACAATCCACATTTCCAGCCAGAGAACGAGGTCAACGTCGCAGCAGACGAAGTAGCCCTGGAGATAAGTGACTACTCGTCAATCTTCCCTGACGGGGAGTACGTGGCTCCAACCCGCGAGATCGTTGACTCCAGGCTCCCCACAGACCATTTCAGCGCCCGAGCACCTCAACCAAACAGTTTCACACCAGTAGCGACACAACAATCACCATCACCAAAAGAGAATCTGCAGCATCAAAATCAAGCAAAGGAAGAACACCAGCCACAAGTCAGTGACGAACACCTTTTATCCCAAGTCACTCCACAGCAACAAGACGAACCCCAACTACGAGAGCCGCCATACCAACCCGAGCAACAAACGCAGCAAGAACAACCAAGGCTACAGATAACAGAAGCAGCAGAGAAGCCGCAACATGACCTCCCAACTGTGCAAGAGCCTCCGCAGCAACTGGGACCTCAACAGTACGAGCAGGAAACCCAAGAGGTGGTAGAAATTGTTTCGCCGCCTCGACCCATCCACCACCCTATTCCTGGACCTCCTTACCCGCGCCCACAGTTAGAGGACGCCCATCGGTCCCCTTCCCATCCTAACCAGCTGCCTCTAGTAAGTAGTTCCACTACTCAGTCTGCCACATGACAAGAGGTACAGTCATCCACAAAACTCCTTGCATCACGAACCCCGAGATTCAGATTAGCGAACCCGAAGCATTTGTGGAGAGAATGATTCATTACTGTCTATTGCTTCGGGTTCACGAATCTGAATATCGGGTTTGGTGGATCAGGGATGGTGGTTACAGGACTTTTGGGGGTGACTACACTAAATCACAGAGAGCATGTTGTATGATTAATAATACCGTATAATTGTCACGCGAAGTAGGGATAATCACACTTGAGTTTAAAAACACAGTTTACAGTATACTTGTGTACATATAGGTATAACTTTTTGTTTTTATTGCTACACTTTAATGAAATTTAATTTGTATGTGAGAAAAACTGTTCTTTCACAGAAGACATCCATTACCATCATATTAGGTTTAAAGTAGTTTAGGTAAGGCAGGTAAAGCTAGTTTGGGTTAGATAATTCCAGTTGGGTTAAATATGAAGCTATTCATTTATTATGTTATGTGATTAAATACATGATTGTCTATGACCAGCCCGAAGTTTAAAAAGATTACATAAAATTATCACTCACACACTCCTCGTCACTCAACACACAGTTGGAGATAGATTAAATTTCGCTGTAAATCAGACGTATGTTGTGTATATACATATATGGTACTAATGTTAGTGATGGTGCAGGCTGTGTTAGTGTATAATTGGTTATTTTTAGTGCAGGTCTACAGGATCACAGATGGTGGTAGTGTTTTATGGTAAGTTTTAATATTAAAAAAAATATTGGTACCTAACCTTACCTAACCAAACCTAACCGTACAGATGGATTTATAGTGGCCATGACACATATAAAAAAACCACACAATAATCTCAAGATAATCGAATTTCTCATCAATTTACTCATCTTCTCGTTAGGGTTTCATAATTTCGTGTCACAAGTTAACCTGCAGTGGCGTCTCTCCCTTCAAAAACTCGACACCAACAACACAAACTTTCATAAGGTGTTCCTGGTATACTGCTCTCAACACCCTTCTCCTCTTTTAACCTCAGTGTCGGGAATAGGAAACTTTTGCTAATATATATTTATAAAAATTTTCCCTTTAAGGAAGTATAAGTTATACTGGTAAAATCTGTTCAAATGTTTAGGATAAAGTAGAGACATTATTTACTACTCAAACTAACTCAAACTTTACTGGCTAACCTAACCACGCTATTATTTAAGTGTGAGTAATCATGTACTTTTATCTCCAGTAATGTGGGGTGACTATGGAAACAAATGATAATGTATAGAATCAAAAGCTACCTGTAAGACGATACCTTTCCGCGGTTGAAATACCATAATTGTAGTTATGAAAGGCGTTTATTGATTTATATTTCTGTATTAGAGAAACAGAATTTTGAGTGACAAGATAAGGGATAAACAAAGATGGTAGTATTCGTTTTCCACAAATGGATAGATATAATAATTGATGGATTTTCTACTCGTTGGCCACAAATATCTTCGACCTTATTCCCGCACCACACTTATCTTGATCCATTCCTTGAGTGCAGCAAGACAACCCTCCTCTCAGAGTGTGTTTGTGTGTGTGTGTTTTTTGTGTTTGTCTTTGTTTTTGATTGTGTTTGTATGTGTTTTGTGTGTGTGTGTATGTGTTGGGTGGTAGTGCTGGAAGTAGGGTTGTGCCTCAGGCCGTGCGGTACAGAGGGGAGCCCGCAGGGACGGTCAGCTGCACTTCTCGGAGTTTAAGGCACTTTCTCTTATTGCCATTTCCCAAGTCATTTCACTGTGAGGCTTTCTAACCGCACTCTACTCACACCCGCTGACACTGCTCGCACTTGCTGACACTCAGTTCACACCTGCTGACATACTTCTCGCACCTGTTGGCACGCTGCTCACATACTGCTCACACACGCCTTGTACCTGCTCATACACACTGCTCGCACCTGCTCACACGCTAATGAAGGGAGAGGTAAGGCGAAGGGGTAAAGGTAAACGAAACACCCGGATAAACAAGGTGGTTAGGTTAGGTGAGGTAAGGGAGAGAAATAAACGCGTTAAGGAAATTTGATAACAGGAGCTGATAAAGGAGAGTAAGACAAAAAGACGAAGAAAATAACAAGAAAGACTTAATGTAGGAAGCCGAGGAAGGAATGTTAAGGGTTTAGTACACAGAGAGACAATATGGCCGGCAGTACATTCGACAGCCTTCGCTTCCCCAAATGTAAAGTTAAGTACACTTGTATAGCTAGGTGAGGTGAGTGACCTGGATACAAACTAGTGAACCTTAGAACAGTAGACCAGCACTGTATCCACTCGTCCACTGACATTACTATTCTTATACAGTAATATTCGAGCACATGGTAACACATAAGACGTGGAACACAAGGGGTATAGTTGTAGTTGGTTGTAGTAAACACTAAATAATAGTAAGTACTTAAATCTCACATCATTTTCAGTATAATGTAATAAATGAAAACCAGGAGCCTTTCGAAATCCAAGCGGCAGAATCGCGAGAGCAGCCGTACCGGATTGAGTACGACTACGATGAGGAAGAGGAGGAAGAGGAAGAGCCTGATCGTCTAGCCTTACTCTTACTCGACTCGCATTTCACCTGTTTCGACAAGAATAACGGCTACTACGCTGACGAGGAGGTGCAGTGTGAGGTCTTCCATTACTGCCAGGACAAATTGAAGCACTCATGGCTGTGTCCCCAAGGCGCCTCCTTCCACCAGGTGGGTTGATAGCACCTCCTTCAAGATGGGCCATGGCGCTCTCTTCATGAGGTAGTCATTATTGTCCAGGTGTCAGTTACCCAGGGCGCCTCCTTCACTAGGTAGGTTGTCAGTATACCCAGGTTAGATAGGTCTTATGGAGGCCAAATTTCCTTTTATTTTCTATTGCCGTAAACGTAATTGATAAGAGTAGTTAATAAACCAGAATATCATCTGTGCTAATGTACCATTAAAAAATAGAATAGTTGAGGAATATTTACAGTATGTAAATATTTCTTAATCTGATTAACCTTTTGCTCAGTCTGCAAAATGATTTTTGTTAACTCTTCGGTCTTAGGGTCTTAAAGACTCCGTTTTACTCCTGACTAACAGCATGGGCGGGCCACTTAGCCTGCCTGATCCGTATGTCTGAGCCGTGTTCTCACAACCTCTCCACTGAAAGTTTAAGTTTTCGTGCAATTTAGCAAGTACAAATGTTGACGCATATACTACATGTATATGCGCGGCTGTGATTTCATTTGGCGATTATAATTCAATCATTCCTTCTATTATTTTTTTATGTACAATAAGAGAATGAAGTATAATGAAACCTAACGGGTTATACTGGAAGCGTTAACGAGACTCCAGGCATATGTGGAATGGCTCAACCGTTCTGCGATGTATTAGTCAAAACCCGGAAAGATACTTCATTCTCCCCCTGTATACATGTGAATAGAGGATGAGACTGATGCATTAATTTGTCGATAGGTTCACCTTATCTGTTTGCCGCGTTCTGAGGACAACATCTGCGAAAAGTCCTCTAAGTTCCACTTCGTCAACGAGTTCTTATATAAGGAGGTGGACGGGGAGGACGGCTCCAACAAGACGTACGCTGATCGCTACTATCCTGAGGGCTTTGAGTTTGGTGTTGCACGTGTGGAAACTGATGGTCAGATCCCTCAGCCGGGAGGTGGGGTGGGTACCGGGCAACACCCTCCACGCCGTCCAACTCCCGCCTTCCTCGACCGTCTCCCCCACACACAACCTCAACGACCACAATACCAGGAGGAAGTGCCTGATGCCTACGTGCAGGACAGGTATCCAGGACAGTTCTCAAGACCACCACCTGATACTGGTACCCCACAGAGGTTTTCAGGGCCGCCGATATACAGAAGTGACTCCCAAGGCCATGAAAACCTTCAAGAAGTCATAGCTCACAGAAGGCAAGGTTGACTTGCATACTGGTACGCTTCCTCAAGTAGAATTCCTTCATTGTATTAGGAATCATTAGGAGCATAAGCAATAGTTAGTTCAGGCGGCTTGGGCTCCACCTAATAGGAATATGTTATTAGTGTTATCGCAGGAAGTATTGATTGATTGTTCTTGCATTTACACAGGTCGCGCTGGGTTTGTTTCACTACCATTTTATTCGGTTTCATTCTAGTTTACCGAACACTAGTTATGTATATATCAGTTAAGTTTGTTTTGTTGATCAATAATTAATAAATAAAAGTAAAAGACTTGAACGTATAGAGATGAAGTAAACTGACCCAGCACCCATAATAACTTAGTATCTCATCATCCTCACTTAGGATGGAGACTCAAGTTGGTCCTTCGGGTCTTGGTCTCCAGGAGCATTACTTAAGTTATACGGGCGAGAGAGTTGTAATGGGTCCTGTGTGATGACGCCTCTCCTTGTGTGTGCATCGCGTCTTGTGTAAAGGCAACCGTTCATAGCCAATTGAAACTCGTATGGGCAAAAGCATATTTCTAATTTTAATTTTTTTTTTAATTTACAGTTGCTTCACATTTCAAAGGTTACATCAAAATCACAAAATCATTTCGGATTATTTAAGTTGGGTAGACCTACTAGTCTGGCTGTCGCAAATTTTACCCATGTCTATACTAGGCACAAGGCACACAACTCGGTCAATACTACGAAGAAAAATTACCATTGAACTCGCTTCCAGTAACGTAAGCAACGCTCTTAGTTACATCACAACACACTCCCTGTTGTTCATTCATGTTTCATTATCAATTCGTAAAATTTACCTCACACCCGTACACACTAACTTTACATTTACAAGGTTAATATGCAACGAAAAGAAATATCAATTGTAAATATATTTAATAAGTAAAGGGTTTTACACTTTAATGACAAATATATGTTTACCATACAAAGATTATCTCATAATTATAGCCTTCAACCGAACAACAAGAGAAATGCACATGTTAGTATTTTCCTTGAATTAAATTATTAAATGTATCTTCCCTCAAATATATATTTAGGGCTTAAGTAGACATTGTGGACTGTAACCGGAGTATTAGGCATTAACTGGAGAAATGTCAGCGTACGGCGGCTGGAGCACCGCCCCATATTTATTGTTAAGGCGCGCATGTGGGCCAGCCGCCGCAACCCAACAAGTTTATTATATCTAGCATAATAGTGGTGATGGCAGGTAGTGGCCACGATTACTACAAGTTTGTAAATACTATCTTGTTATACCTAACTTAGGTATTTTGTTGTATTCTTAAGATTTAGTTAAGTACATTGTTAATTACTGTAGTATGGCATATGTCGGCATATATATATATATATATATATATATATATATATATATATATATATATATATATATATATATATATATATATATATATATATATATATATATATATATATATATATATATATATATATATATATATATATATATATATATATATATATATATATATATATATATATATATGTGTGTATATATATATATATATATATATATATATATATATATATATATATATATATATATATATATATATATATATATATATATATATATATATATATATATATATATATATATATATATATATTATGCACCGCGTCATGGTGTCGGTGTTGGCCGTGAAGTATGACTTACGTCCGTAAAAGTGGTCCTTCTGTAGCCACTAATATACTCCTTAATAAAATTAAAGAACACACAAAAAAGATGTTTTCGTTGTCATTCTAAAATAATACTACATGATCGAATACTCCATGGTAAAGACGACCGAACATTAAACAGGTAACAATATTATTATTGGTATACGTGTCATGGTGGGTCAGAGGTGGGCACTAGACCACCATTGTCACCATTGTTGTCTTTATCACAATTTACACCATCTCCACCATAAACATCTTGGCCACATCACCATTGCCGTGTTTATCACCATTAACCACCACGAGCACTATGACCAATCACCCTCAACACTACCCCGCGATCATCATCACTTTTACTACCAGTACTACGCCATCAACATGATTACAACCACTACCACCATTACTATCACCACCACGCCAGTCACCTCCATCACCACACTGATGCGGGAGCAAGTTTACTCTTTTGCGGAACAATTTTCCTAATGCCATCAGCCACCAGTACACATCAACACCATCATTTAATCAGTAACAGCAACGTAGGTGGTATCTTGTGACCTTATTTCAATACAGTACCGGTATTTACATGAGACGAGGCTCGCTGCCGTCCACTACCTGCTGACAAACATAGTGGTAATGGGTCCCATAGGCCTGAGGACCTGTTAGGGACAGTGTAGATACAGAACACTATATTGTACACTAAATCCGCCTTCACTTCCCAATTGCAAAATGATCTGGGGTGACCTTGACGCGAAACAGCGACCTCAAAGACAGGAGGCAAGCTTTGCATCCATAAACGTAGCAAAAAAAAAACCTGGTATCTGCCTCTGGGTTAATGCAGTTTGATTTGACTTACCTGTGATGTTATAGAATCATGAGAGATCCGTCGCTGGATAATTATTTATCAACTGTTGCTCACAAGTGGCTGGAGTTAGGAGGAGAAACTCGTGATGTTAACTTGTTCAGTGCTGCTGTTTGACAGTTTTATGCAGTGTGGGGAAATTGTAAATGTTCAAAAGCAGGAATTTTAGTGTTTTAGTTAATTTATGGAGAGTCTAAATATATCGCAAATATCTTTAAATGAACTAATATATGAAATTATTACCCAAGTAACTGAGAAAAAATGTATTTTTCAAAATCTAAAGGTCCCCCCCTCCCCTATTTTTGTGGGAAATCCATTATGGTGTGACGTAGACCAACAATGAAGGTAGTGAGTGACAGACACAATGGTTGATGATGTGAGGCAAGGCATGGTAGTGACCCTCTCTCACCTGCCTTCATTAATCACAGTCTCAACCTTTACAAACATTTCAGTTCATCAATAAGAGGCTTTATCGCAACACTACAGATTTTAACACCTTTTCAGCGAAGACGGCAGCCATCAAATGCCTCATTCCAGATAATTAATGAAGTGTAAGGTGAGCCGGGTCAGGTGTCGTGAAGCAGCCCACCTGACGTTATGACCCCTCGCTCACTGCACTGCCGCGGGGAGGCTCACCCAGCAGGTTGACAAGGTGCGGTAAACAGAGGTTAAAATTTACGTCAGCCGATCATCCGAGTCAGTTATACCTTACCACATAGTTTCACACCTGAAGCATTAATTAACGAAAATAGTGGTGTTACAATATACCAGGGGGTAAACGTTTGGTCATTCAGCACCACGCCTTGAGAAACTTGTTTTACTACTCTGTGTGTCCGATATTAACATTTCTTAGACAGGGGAAACACATTGGTTGACTGATTGAGGGTTAAATGTTAATTGATATAGGTAACCTACTATGTGATTCTGTATAGGACTAGAAAGTATAATAAATAATATAAAATACAATTTCGAAGGAGGGTAATGGTTTGGGTGATAAATGCAGCGTTAACAATCTCAAATAGCATGGACCATCTCGCAAATTACTACCGGTAATACATTAGTCTGGTCAATTCATAATTCGTTTATTGATTCCTTGAGAGCTGACAAGTGAGCACAGATGAGGCGCCTTGTAGGAAAAGTTGTGTAGGAGGCAACAGCAGCACATGTTGTCAGACTTGTTAAGGACCAATGGGAGAAGCTGTCGATGATAGTGACGTCACTGGTAATATGAAAGTGACGGGACGCTTGTCAGGACATCACTGAGGCGTCACCTCTGGCGCGCGCCACACACCTCCGCCACCTGTCCCCTCTGGACACACCTGCTTCCTCACTCCTCTCCCGTCACTACTTGTGGTCACACCTGCCTCATAATTTCACAGCCGTCACAACAGGTGACCATCCACATTTTCCTCCAAGGCTTAACCACACCTTCACCATTACTCAGTTACCACACTGTACAGTACTGTACTGTATTTTGCTGGTACACTGAGCCTTAGTACCCAACAGAGGTGAAAGTGGACCGCAGGTTGTGATGTGACCAGCTACTGCTGACACTCAACACTAACCCACAAGTGTCAGGAACTCAGGAGTGTCTGTTGTTACTCAGCACAAGGGGTGAGTTATAGTTAAACTTTCTTATTAGTTCTATTCGTTACTTTTATGTCACGAAAGCTGCAAACCAAATATTTTTATGGTAACCATTTATGAGGGGTTTGTTAAACGTTATTCTTGGCTTAAAGGCGATGTTAACCTTTCTGATAATCATGAATCCTTTTACATATAATAGTTTTATGGAGACTTAACTAGCTTACTGACAAGAGAGCTTATCAATATATGATCCGTAATAGTGGTGTGTGGGTCCCCGTGCTGACGGAAGGCAGGGCTATCGTCTTCGTTTGCAAGGGAACTGGAGACTAAACTGAAATACGAAAATTCTATTCCTCCACACACTATGCTTTAATCATTGATTTGATTTGATTTTGCCGCTTGCAGCGGCTACTTTATTGTGCACCCCACACTCATCCTGTGAGCGGTAGCGCAAAAGGATTACAGAGTAGGGTTTACAAAGGGTCATAATAATTAACCCCCGTTGTCAGGATATTATGGCACTGAAAGTTACACAGTATTTCATTTACATTATTTGTTTAGTTCTATACATAAAGGGTAACTTATTCACAAATGCGTGAGAACAGGCGTGTGAGGCAGTATGTCTGGCCTCACACTTTGTTATTCACATTTACGTGAGAAGTATTCAAGCACATTGCGTATTTGGTTCTGTACATGAGAATTGATATAGTTACTAAGTGCAAAAAAGTGGATACAATCTTAATATGTCGGCTATCTTGCCATTAGAGATGAAGTGTTGTGCCATTTCACACACAGTGTGCTTGGACCTGTCCCTAAAAGGTTCTATCTTCACACAGTCGAGGACGTAGTGTTCAAGTGTGTGGCCATATGTCTGGCCACACACTTTACATTTAGTTTTGTTTACATCTGCTTGAGGAACATACTGCCAAAGGTACTTATATCCTAACCTTAATCTAGCGGTTACAACATCTTGTAATCTAGTGATCTTGTTACTTGCACCATATACATGTTTCACTTGATACATCTCATCATGGTAACCTATGGATCGACTAGTGCCTGTTTGCACTTGTCTACTTGCGTCAAACTCATCAATAAGTTCTTTCCTAATTACAGTTTTAAGGGTTCTTTTTGACAGACCCAAATTGTATTCAACGGTGTCTTTGTTAGACGCGAGTTTGGCGAGGGCATCAACTCTGTCATGTTAAGAAATAAGTTTACTGCTATCCGGTCTCTTAAGAATATCTGAGACGAGCATAAACGTAAAAAAGCGCACGTTTTCTCTGGTAAGTTTTTAAAGAAAATTAAATGTAGAGAATAGTGTGAGGATACGGATAACTTAAGTTAAATCACACACACACACACAAACCCTCCTCCCGTTACCCTGCATAACCTTCAGTCTTTTGTTCATCGCCGTGTTTTGTCATGTTACCTTTTCAAAATTGAAGGATTCTACCTCTGATAATTTTCTTTACGCCCATACACTGCTGTCTGAGGCATGGCATCACCCCAACCTCGCCCGTCACCGACTTAGTGTTTGCTGTGACTACTTTTACTGTTATCCTCTTCACCACTGATCGGCTCGTTAGCCGCTTGGGCGATCGGTCACGCCTCTGTTACGCACTGGTGGTAAGTACTGGGCATGCACTGGCTCCTGAGTATATCTGAACCTGCTCCAGTGTTGGTCAGGTCTGGTCTTGAAACAGTTCACATTCGGTGCCGTCACAACTCTCCTAGCGAAAACGTTTGGCCTCAGTTTTCTGGACCTGTGGCTACTTCAACCTTGAGCTGTGACCCATTGTGGGGCTAGTGTGATTGAAGAGATCATACTATTGTTTACGTCGTGACAGTAACCTTTATGTGGATGATGAAAAATGTGTCACTGGCTAACCTCTTGTGATTACCAGTATCTGTTATCTCCAAATTTGTTTAATATTTTGATTGGAATGAACTGTGAGTCATGTACTGAATAGACAAATGTAACTCATTGGCGGGTCGTGAGGCTGGGAGTGTGTCGCTCAGGTCTGATGTAACACTGAGAGGAAATCATAAACGGGATGTTTTTTGTTGTGACAAGTGTCATATCATACCAAGTCGTATACATATCTTGAGTTCACCTTTACATTATGCCATTGTAAAGGATATTCGATTGTACCGATAATGGAAGACGTAGATCAGTAAATTAGTTTGAAAATTTTGGAAGAAAATAGACAATTGTAATGTTAAGCCGCACCATCGAGTCAGTGATGCTAATGTATACTGTTACCATACGGACCTGCAAGTGTTGGGTTTTGACCTGCAACCTCAGGGTCTCTATAGGCTCCGGGCCCTTGTAAGCTCCTGGTCCCTGTAGGTTCCGGGTCCCTGCAGGCTCCGGATCTCTGTAGACTCTGGGTATCTGTGGGCTCCGGGTCCCTGTGAGCCTCAGGTCCCTGTGGGCTCCGGGTCCTTGTAAACTCCTGGTCCCTGCAGGCTCCGAGTCCCTGTAGGCTCCGGATCTCTGTAGACTCTGGGTCTCTGTAGACTCTGGGTCTCTGTGTGCTCCGGGTCCCTGCAGGCTGTGCCACTAACTCGTGCAGTGACGTCAACTCTGTGGCCGGAGTATCAACCTTTACTTTGTAAATAATAGCCATAGGTGACTACGCACTGTACCACGTCAATGATTCTAAACTTTGAACTTGAGGAAGAGTAATCTATACAACAGTGGATACAGAAATAGTTAAAGTACCGAGTTCTAAAAAAAAAAAAAAAAATATATATATATATATATATATATATATATATATATATATATATATATATATATATATATATATATATATATATATATATATATATATATATATCTTATCCAGACTAAGAAGTACAAAACAAGGTGTATATACAGAGGAGGGTGAGATCAGGTCCACAATGGTCAGGTATTAGGTAATGACCCTACTAATCTTTAAAAAGCACCGCAACGGTCGGTAGTCAGGTCAGAGGGTAAGGTGACCCAACCTTCTCACCTGGTTACAAATCATCTTAATTACAAAATTGTCCAGTTTGCACATGCCATTACTCAAATTCATGTTGACTGCTTCGGTATGTTTAATGAGACTAGATTCTATAATGTTCCGACTGTCAATTCCTAGTGGTTATCAGCATTTATCTGGATCACGCGCAACTACAGTGATTTACTTGCATATATATATATATATATATATATATATATATATATATATATATATATATATATATATATATATATATATATATATATATATATAACAATGAACACAGTTCCCCATCCATGAATTTGACAAGTTCACATATAATGCAACATGAAAGACGTTTATATGGATCATTGACAAATAACGAGCTACGTAAATTTAACTGTTTAAAAATTCGATGTTTTCTTAGTTGTTTCTAGGTTTAAGACACTTGGTTTTGCTAATTTAGTGCGGGGCCCTGAGCTGGGCTACTGGCCAAGGTTTGGTCAAAAGTGAGATGGGGGGAGCGGGAGCGAAGCAGAGGGGAAGAGGAAGGCAACGTGTCGAATCAACCAACACATGAAATCTGTGTTTAGATGAATCTGGCGTGTCTTTGTGAATGTGTGTCTCCGTGGTAATACTATGTGTTAATATTGTGCGTCTGTGGTGATATTTTGTCTATTAATTTGTTTCTGAGGCACCTTGTGTATATACATATGTGTGATTGTTGTTTGTGGATATTGAGAGTGAGGATAGAGTGTGTCTGTTGTTCTGGTATATGTAGTTAAAAGTATAGAGTTAAGTAAAAATTATCGTCTTAACTAACTATTTTACCATCAACATAAACCGCCCGGGCTCCCTCCCTTAAAGCCTTGACCTATAATATAATTAAACTTCACAGAATTGACCTAGGTTTGTCACTTGGATCTGATATTCCTAAATGAATTATTTTACAACAACAGGATATTAAATAATTTCAGTATTTCATTTTGTAAAAAGATAGATTGAGAAATATTTTTACTTTATTTTACGTTCATGTTGATTATAATTGTCTTCAGTAATAAAAGAATGCATCTCATAAATTGATCAACATCAATAAAGTTTATCATAGACAGTCAGTCTCTCACGATTGGTATTGATAAAGGCGGGTGAAGCTGCTAATAGAATCGCCCTAAAGGAGTTATACTGTGATGTAATACTTAACTATAAGACCTGTAGCTCTTTCTAGTATAGGACGTGAGAGAAGTGTGGCAACTGCGTATATTTAATGTTGACTTGGTAACAGCGCTCGTCGGCAACTGTCATGGACACCTGTTTTTTCGTCTCGCATATCTTTTCGCACAACTAAGTTTTCTTGTTTCTTTTTAGTTGCACAAACTTATTTTTCTCTCCCTGTTTATATAATGCAAATAGTGCGTCGTTTTCTAAGTGACTTGGTCGTGGTAGGTTAAGAACCACACTTCTATGGTTTTATTTACGTAGAACAATAATGTGATGATTTAAATTGTTTTCGTGGGTGTGTTGGCTTTATGACTAATGTTGGGAGTTAGAGGAATAGTTGTGGTGAACGTAAGCAAAAGTGTACTGTACTCAAGGACATTATATTGTTGCTGTTGTTGTTGCCATGAAGAGTTGTCACACCACCCACATGTGTTGCCAGTAAGACATTTGGTTTCTTACGTAAGTGTGGCTCGCAGTTAACAGTATAATACGTCTGTTAACTGTAAGCCACACACTCACACGCACGCACACACATACACACGCACACACACACACACATTCAATGCATATTATATCATTATGTCTAAATTAAATGTAAGTCTGTATATTTTCAGCCACCGGCTGCAACTCTATTAATAAACCGTTTATTATTATTTTATTATTATTACACACATGTAGTACTTAGTAGTCTCTTTAGTCTAAGCCAACAAAAACGGGGGTATAATCCGTGTTTAGTAATATCTAAATAATATTATATAAAAACAAGCAACAACCAATACAAATAATAATTCTACCTAAGGTCTAATTCTATTGGTTGATATCGCCGTCATCTTGGCTGTCTGTAGTATTAAACAGATAAATCAACGCTATCAGAATACATTCTTAATTCCTGCCAATCATGTCATCACCACTACTGCAGGTCTTTTTCCTGAGACAACAAGACACGAGGTGTTGTATTGTCCACCATTAAATAATGACTTGTGTACCATTGATTTGTGTACCATTAGGTAAGTTGTGTATCGTTGTGCACCATTAAGTGAGTTGTGTATTGTTGTGTACCATCGAGTCGTGTACCGTTGTGTACCATTGTATACCCTTTAGTTGTGTACCGTTGTGTACCATTAAGTGAGGTGTGTACAGTTGTGTACCGTTGTGTACCATTAAGTGAGGTGTGTACAGTTGTGTACCGTTGTGTACCATTAAGTGAGGTGTGTACAGTTGTGTACCATTGTATACCCTTTAGTTGTGTACCGTTGTGTACCGTTGACTGTTAAGTGTTGTGTTGACCGTGGAGAGCTCAGCTGAGAACCAATTTGTTTACCTATAATAACGTGTGGCGGGAAGCACTGCCCAACTGGATTAACTCTTAATAGATAAAAATATAAGGAAATAACTGTAGTACAATCGTCCACAGGATTACATTGCTGCTGTAAGGTTTAGAAAGATGTTAAGTGTCAACTAATTAAAGCTGAATTAGTCTTCCAAAGATTGGTTAATCCCCCCCCCCCCCAGTTACTGTTAAACACTCGCGTTCTAATTGAGAAGATGTGCCAGTGTACAAGAGCCATCCTTGATTACGCGGGAGTTACTCTAAATGACATCAGGTGTTGGGTAAAGTCCTAGTGTTACTGTTGTTTTCATTGTTGCTCTTGCTGTTCTCCTCGCCACATGTTGACTCAGGTGGCATGGTGTGACGTCACTCGGTTTCCTGTTGGTAATGGTGTCGGCTGTGCTTGAGGTGAAGGGTGGTTCATGTGTTCTGAACAGGTGGGAGAGATTAACTTTGATGCTCCTCAGCTTGGGGGGACTTTCTTGTGGCCACCCCAAACCCCTCCTTAGGCACTCGCCTCAATCCCCAGGCCTTCCATCCTGGAATAGCCCTCTGTTTTGCAACTCCTGTCCACACTGAATACAAGTGCATACGTGTATGTGGGTGGGTATGGGTGTGCGGGTGGGTATGGGTAGGTAATTGCAGAAAAAGTAGAGCAATTAAAATTTGGTATCTATCTAATTGGTTCAGTATAAAAATTACCCGGTACATAACATCATTTATTGACAGGGTGTCTGTCTAGTGTCTACTGGTATGGAAAACTTGGAAAATGCAGGGAATTTTATTTGGGACAGGAAAACCTGGAAGAGCCAGGGAATTTTACAAATAAACCTGGAAGTTTATGTGAATTCAGTTCAACTTCAAAATATTGTTATTTTGACAGCAATCTTACCATAAATTAATGATGTAATATATAATAGGTAAATAATTAAACTTTTAGGAGCAAATTCCAGTAAATATTTCACTACAATAACTAAATTGTTTGTACCTATCATATTTCATGTTAGCGATCAAATAACCAAATATTACAGGTTATACCAACTAATTCTGCCGTGAGTATTGTTAGCGATGAATTGTTCTTATAATTAAGTGACTTTATTTAAGTGGATTTTTCCACATTTTTATCATGAGTCTTATAGGTGGATGAGGAGTGTGATTTTTGTCGGATTTCCGGCTTTTTTTTTAACTTCCAGGTCGACCCACATGAATCGTACTAATCCTAGGAGAAAAATATGGAGGGGGGGGGGTAAGGCCTTTGCCGATGTTCATCACTAGGCTTGGGGTGGGTCCCGAAAGGGTCTTCAATTTCGTGACTAGTATCATATCTATCATCTTTAAATTTCCCAATAGTATATACATGTTATTGAAAACCTCTAATTTTGTTAATCTGTCGTAATAAATACGGAATTAATGGACCTGGATTTTTTTTTAAATTTAGACCTGAAAAATCTGGAAAAGCCAGGGAATTTTATTTTGTCTGGCCAGTTGACACCCTGATTGATATTGTCTTTTATATATTCTCATTCACATTTATGTTACACTGTATGTAAGACTGGTGTGTTACTCCCGTTGTAGTCTTAATAACTTAGTGAAAAGGAGTTTTCTGTAACTGTTACTTTTACCTATCAAAAACAAAGTAAATCTTCCAGTAACATATATTTTGTCTGTCTTAGGCATCTCCAAATTGTCGATTATTTACGTCAAATTTTCCTCTTTTCATTTTAAGTTTTCCCTCACCTTCCATCTCAAAGTATCGTATATATTCACTACCAAATTCTGTGTTTCTGTCTCTACACTACGGCGAGAGCAAGAACTGTGAGACCAGTGATGTAATCTGGCAATAACACTTGCCTAGTAAGCAGTCTCGGATAACAAGAGCAGATGTGAGCGAGAGCTGAGACAACACCACTGATGAACGGAAGTTTAAGTCTCCATTTAACAGTGTTTAGAAAAAATGACTTATTTTATTTGAATAATTTTAACTTGATATGTATATATGCTTGATTTGTGGTTTATCAAGATTCATTAAAGATTCTTGGCGGGATCTTTCTTCATCTTACGTAAGACCTAATTACTGGAGGCAGAAGGAAGAGTTTACATTTATCTTGTTACTGCGGCGGGTCAGCTTACTGTAGAGTCTAGACAGTTCGACTGGGAGAAGTAATTTTTTACTATGAAACAAAGTAGAAAATAATCACACACTTTACTCTGAACGAAGAGGCGACAACAATTTAATTAGAGTTGAATACAATGTAGTTTATGTGTAAGTGTGTGCTACATCTTACTGTTCAAATGTGCTCTTCCTCTTGTTAACTCCTCAGCAGAAGACTCCGTCATCTGGCAGTGTAGGGAAAAACAAGTTTATCGTCTGAACCAGTTGACTTAGTGATTCAAACAACAATAACGGAGACATGTTGTGGACACCCCCGTACTGTTAAGGTCACCAGCTGTCGTCTTCCTTATCGTCGGTATGCTTTACATGCAGCAAGTTTACTAACGACTCTGTAAATATATTAAAGAAGTTAGATAGTTTCTTCTTACAGGAGATGAAAACCAAGCATAATGCTGTGAGATGCTTGACCGATATATTAAAGAAGTGTCCAGTGGTATGCGAGACAGCGCGTGTATTGGGGCACGCGCCTCTTACTGTGAACTTCAACAGTCTGGTGAAGCTGATCACCTCAGTCAGTCGTCTTGCGCGACCACCCCGCTGGCGCACTAGGTCACCCACCACCCACTAGTAGTAGACGTCAGTAGGGCCCGCCTGCTGGTGCCCCGCTCCTCCTGTGTCTTGTCTTCTTAATACCCTCACTCGAGTGTTTTATAATTACTTATTGCAACAAATGGATAATTACACGTTTGTCAGTGGTTGTGGGAAGCGTAGCAGTGAGTGTTACAGTTGTCAGCAGGGCTCGCAGATAACCATCGCCAGTGATATGTTATACAATTGAAAACAAACACAAGGTTATTGTGATATCTCCTGCAGCTTGATCTAAGTTCATCCTACAGTGTGATTTATTATAGAAATTAAGTACATGTGTGAGTGTCTCAGTGGTGCACCAAAGAAAACCAACTACACAAAACTGTGACCAGCTGTTAATGAATTGGGTCTGTTCTCCAGCAAGTCGAGATTCATGTCTACTCGGGTTGCTTCCCTGCACGTAAGTCAAGTTCATATTTACTAGATACTTCCCATGTAAGGCTAATTAGCATGTCACTTTGTAAATCAAATCGGAAAATTCATAGTACTGTATATAAGCAAAAATAAATAAATATATATATATATATATATATATATATATATATATATATATATATATATATATATATATATAGAAGAAAAAAAAAAAAAAGAGAGTATACATATTATGAAAATTTGTATATCACAACAAAACCTTAGTAATCAAAAATAGTGAACACAGTAACATATGGTCACACAATTTATTGCATAGCAAGTTAATTTTTGTAATATGTGACTCACTGCAGTGTTGTGTGACTTATAAGAGTTGAAAGTGAAGAGATTATTGTGGCTGGTAATTTGTGTGTACCTGTATGAGTGTAGGACCTGTGTACCTGTATGAGTGTAGGACTTGTGTACCTGTATGAGTGTAGAACCTGTGTACCTGTATGAGTGTAGGACTTGTGTACTGTGAGTGTAGGACCTGTGTACCTGTATGAGGTAGGGACCTGTGTACCTGTATGAGTGTAGACCTGTGTACCTGTATGAGTGTAGAGACCTGTGTACCTGTATGAGTGTAGGACCTGTGTACCTGTATGAGTGTAGGACCTGTGTACCTGTATGAGTGTAGGACTTATGTACCTGTATGAGTGTAGGACCTGTGTACCTGTATGAATGTAGGACCTGTGTACCTGTATGAGTGTAGGACCTGTGTACCTGTACGAGTGTAGGACTTATGTGCCTGTATGAGTGTAGGACCTGTGTACCTGTATGAGTGTAGGACCTGTGTACCTGTATGAGTGTAGGACTTATGTACCTGTATGAGTGTAGGACCTGTGTACCTGTATGAATGTAGGACCTGTGTACCTGTATGAGTGTAGGACCTGTGTACCTGTACGAGTGTAGGACTTATGTGCCTGTATGAGTGTAGGACCTGTGTACCTGTATGAGTGTAGGACCTGTGTACCTGTATGAGTGTAGGACTTATGTACCTGTATGAGTGTAGGACCTGTGTACCTGTATGAATGTAGGACCTGTGTACCTGTATGAGTGTAGGACCTGTGTACCTGTACGAGTGTAGGACTTATGTGCCTGTATGAGTGTAGGACCTGTGTACCTGTATGAGTGTAGGACCTGTGTACCTGTATGAGTGTAGGACTTATGTGCCTGTGGGTGTGGGACCTGTGTGCCTGTGTGAGTGTGGGACCTGTGTGCCTGTGTGGGTGTGGGACCTGTGTGCCTGTGGTGTGGGACCTGTGTGCCTGTGTGTGGGACCTGTGTGCCTGTGTGTGGAGTGTGGGACCTGTGTGCCTGTGTGAGTGTAGGACCTGTGTACCTGTATGGAGTGTGGGACCTGTGTGCCTGTGTGGTGGACCTGTGTGCCTGTGTGAGTGTGGGACCTGTGTGCCTGTGTGGAGTGTGGGACACTGTGTGCCTGTGGTGTGGGACTTGTGTGTGCCTGTGTGGTGTGGGACCTGTGTGCCTGTGAGTGGGACCTGTGTGCCTGTGTGGGTGTGGGACCTGTGTGCCTGTGTGAGTGTGGGGACCTGTGTGCCTGTGAGTGTTGGACCACCTGTGTACCTGTGTGAGTGTAGAACCTGTGCCTGTGTGTGAGTGTGGGACCTGTGTGCCTGTGTGGAGTGTGGGACCTGTGTGCCTGTATGGTGTGGGACCTGTGTGTGCCTGTGTGGAGTGTGGGACCTGTGTGCCTGTGTGGTGTGGGACCTGTGTGCCTGTATGAGTGTAGGACCTGTGTACCTGTATGAGTGTAGGACCTGTGTACCTGTATGAGTGTAGGACCTGTGTACCTGTATGAGTGTAGGACCTGTGTACCTGTATGAGTGTAGGACCTGTGTACCTGTATGAGTGTAGGACCTGTGTGTCAGATAGTGGCCTGTTTTCTTAGACGTTGTTATATTCATTCAGTACACCGCGACAAAGTGGAGTCACCTTTGAGCTTTAGTGAAAAAAATAAAGTTTTCGGCCATTGTCGTACGTGTGTCGCCAGTCAACTTCCACTGAGGGAATGAAACTGATATTCTGTATTGTAACTGTAAGATTTATTCCAACCAAGACTTTTCTCTTTTGATGATAAAATCTTTGGGGGAAACACTCGTCGTAATTTTACAGGCTAAAACTATACAACACCATGCGCTACATTCTTGCACTAACACCGTTAATGCTCAGAAAAATTTATTAGTTATACTAACAGTAATAATGTGTGTTTAACCCGTTGGGCGCCAGGTTGGTTTTGGTTTGTTGATCTCACATGCTCATTAAAACTCACGAGCTATGTATACTGTACACCCTTCCTTACTCTCCATGCAAGTGACTTCCGCGCGCCAGGCCAGCCACCATTCTTTGCAAATTGTGTCGTTTCCTACTGTTAACATAGCTGTGTGTGTGTGTGTGACATTTCATCATCCCAGTGAATATAATTATTACAACTTCACTCACCGGTTTTTCATATTGGCTTGCGTGTGCTACATTAATATTTATTATGTAACAATATGCAAGGTAAATTAGTATAGTTGGGCCTGTGTTCACCAGGTAAGGTCAGTCAGTACTTTGTGGTATATATAAGAAGAGAGACAACGCTTAAAATTTTGGAACGAATCTCCTTAATAATTTCATCATAATAATTTTTATTATTTTTAGCAGCAGTAAATATGTCACGATATAACTTTTTGATGAGAGATTTAGCGACCAAAAGTACATTTGTATTATGTAAGTTTTATTTCCTTGGTCAACATCTGCTTGTAACAGACACACTAGGAACAGGAAGCGGGAACGCTACATAATTGTCAGTTATGTCAGAACTATCATAAATTTAAGTTTTTGTTCTAAAGCTACGTGTTTACCTCATTCATAGGGAGTGGAGGTGGTGGTGTTGGAGCAGGACTGGTGGTGGAGGAAGGGGAAGTAGAGCAGGAGCGGTGATGGAGGAGGGGAAGGTGTTGGGGTAGAAGGGTGAGGGAGGAGTGGTTGGTGGAGGAGGAAGAGGTGATGGTGGAGCAAAAGATGTTAGAGGAAGAGAAAAACAATGTTACGTGGTGGATGTATGAGGGGCAGAACGCAGCCATCTTTACTTGACACCAATAGCACCTGACAGGTTGTAAAACACGGGGCCTCAGAAGGGGGGGGGGGCATGCTGCCTTTATAGTCGTTCTTGGGCGTCACCGTTCTTGCTGGCTCCCACAGACTACAGTAACAATTAATATTTCGTTGGTGTCGATTATCATACCATTTTTCGCAGCTCATTCTGGTTCTCAAACACTCCCACACCGTTGGAGTTCAGCTACCGTGGTGTGAATTAACACTCAAGCTCTGTTGCATAGCTTCTTGGGCGCAAACTGAAATATTTCCTACAAACAGTGATTGAACGTGTCACCTGAGGTTTTTTTTTTAACGGAGGTTATGGTTTCCTTGTGACTCTTGTATTTATGATACTTCTAGATAACATAAGATCAGTGAACAATTAGAATATATAGAGAGTTTGCCTGTGATTTAGTTATAAAAACATTCTCTTAAGTTGCCGATGCTGGGCGTGGATTCTCACTGTCACAACATCAAAGCAAAATTAGCTTATTAAGTGTGATGGTGTGTACCAGTTGCTACACAGCAATAAATCGCTACAAGTTCCTTCACAGATACCGAGTAGAATATATACTGTTGAGACTGAATTTACGCAATATTGTACATATCTTCTTTATTCTTATAGTTTGCTACATAACCATGGTATTCGCTCTGAAAAGTATCTTCACGTTTTTTGTGTTAGATAATATGACACAACGGACAACGGATTTTGACAACCCTACCGAGACAACAGGAGTCGAGGTGTTCATTTTGAAAATCATCGAATATTTTTGGGAGCGAGTTGTTACTTTTTTTCTGTTGTGTGGGTAGAGAAAACAAACAGCTGTACTGTGGGTGGAGGTGTTAACAATTACTGTGGTGTGGGTGGAGGTGTTATCAAGCAACTGTGGTGTGGGTGGAGGTGTTATCAAGCAACTGTGGTGTGGGTGGAGGTGTTATCAAGCAACTGTGGTGTGGGTGGAGGTGTTAACAAACAACTGTGGTGTGGGTGGAGGTGTTAACAATTACTGTGGTGTGGGTGGAGGTGTTAACAAACAACTGTGGTGTAGGTGGAGGTGTTATCAAGCAACTGTGGTGTGGGTGGAGGTGTTACCAAGCAACTGTGGTGTGGGTGGAGGTGTTATCAAGCAACTGTGGTGTGGGTGGAGGTGTTATCAAACAGCTGTACTGTGGGTGGAGGTGTTAACAGTTACTGTGGTGTGGGTTGGAGGTGTAAACAAACAACTGTGGTGTGGGTGGAGGTGTAAACAAACAACTGTGGTGTGGGTGGAGGTGTAAACAAACAACTGTGGTATGGGTGGAGGTGTAAACAAACAACTGTGGTATGGGTGGAGGTGTAAACAAACAACTGTGGTGTGGGTGGAGGTGTAAACAAACAACTGTGGTGTGGGTGGAGGTGTTAACAAACAACTGTGGTGTGGGTGGAGGTGTAAACAAACAACTGTGGTGTGGGTGGAGGTGTGGGTGGGGCAGGGGATGGTTGGTGTTAGTGGCCAAGGTGTGGGTGGAGGTGTGTGGGTGGGGCAGGGGTGGTTGGTGTTAGTGGCAAGGTGTGGGTGGAGGTGTGGGCAGGGGCAGGGGTAGTTGGTGTTGGTGGCAAGGTGTGGGTGGAGTGTGGGCAGAGGCAGGGGTGGTTGGTGTTAGTGGCAAGGTGTGGGTGGAGGTGTGGGCTGGGCAGGGGTGGTTGGTGTTAGTGGCAAGGTGTGGGGTGGAGGTGTGGGTGGGGCAGGGGTAGTTGGTGTTAGTGGCAAGGTGTGGGTGGAGGTGTGGGGGGGCAGGGGTGGTTGGTGTTAGTGGCAAGGTGTGGGTGGAGGGTGTGGGTGGGGCAGGGTAGTTGGTGTGGTGGCAGGTGTGGGTGGAGTGTGGGAGGGGCAGGGTGGTTGGTGTTGAGTGGCAGGGTGTGGGTGGAGGTGTGGGTGGGGCAGGGGTGGTTGGTGTTGGTGGCAGGTGTGGGTGGAGGTGTGGGTGGGGCAGGGGTGGTTGGTGTTGGTGGCAGAGTGTGGGTGGGTGTGGGTGGGGCAGGGGTGGTTGGTGTTAGTGTGGGGTGTGGGTGGAGGTGTGGGCAGGGGCAGGGGTGGTTGGTGTTAGTGGCAAGGTGTGGGTGGAGGTGTGGGCAGGGACAGGGGTGGTTGGTGTTAGTGGCAAGGTGTGGGTGGAGGTGTGGGCAGGGGCAGGGGTGGTTGGTGTTAGTGGCAAGGTGTGGGTGGAGGTGTGGGCAGGGGCAGGGGGCAGTTGGTGTGGTGGCAAGGTGTGGGTGGAGGTGTGGGTGGGGTGTGGGTGGGGCAGGGGTGGTTGGTGTTAGTGGCAAGGTGTGGGTGGAGGTGTGGGTGGACAGGGGTGGTTGGTGTTAGTGGCAGGTGTGGGTGGGTGTGGGGCAGGGGTGGTTGGTGTTGAAGTGGGTGTGGGTGGAGGGTGTGGTTGGGGCAGGGTGGTTGGTGTTAGTGGGGTGTGGGTGGAGGTGTGGGCTGGAGCAGGGGTGGTTGGTGTTGGTGGCAAGGTGTGGGTGGAGGTGTGGGCAGGGCAGGGGTGGTTGGTGTTAGGTGGCAAGGTGTGGGTGGAGGTGTGGGCAGGGGCAGGGGTGGTTGGTGTTAGTGGCAAGGTGTGGGTGGAGGTGTGGGTGGGGCAGGGTGGTTGGTGTTGAGTGGCAAGGTGTGGGTGGAGGTGTGGGCAGGGCAGGGTAGTTGGTGTTAGTGGCAGGTGTGGGTGGAGTGTGGGCGGGCAGGGGGTGGTTGGTGTTAGTGAGTGTGGGTGGGGTGTGGGCAGGGCAGGGGTGGTTTGGTGGTGGCAGGTGTGGGTGGAGGTGTGTGGGTGGGGCAGGTGGTTGGTGTTAGTGGCAAGGTGTGGGTGGAGGTGTGGGCTGGGCAGGGTGGTTGGTGTTAGTGGCAAGGTGTGGGTGGAGGTGTATGGGCAGGGGCAGGGGTAGTTGGTGTTATTAGTGGCAAGGTGTGGGTGGAGGTGTGGGGGGGCAGGGGTAGTTGGTGTTAGTGGCAAGGTGTGGGTGGAGGTGTGGGCAGGGGCAGGGGTGGGTTGGTGTGTTAGTGGCAAGGTGTGGGTGGAGGTGTGGGCGGGGCAGGGGTAGTTGGCTGTTAGTGGCAAGGTGTGGGTGGAGGGTGTGGGCAGGGGCAGGGGTAGTTGGCGGTGGTGGCAAGGTGTGGGTGGAGGTGTGGGCGGGCAGGGGTGGTTGGTGTTGGTGGCAGTACTTAGCCCCTTGGTACTGACACCCTCAGTACTGACCAACCCCTTGAGTACAGCTACCATGATACTGACTTAACCCTTGAGTGCTGACAGCCCTTGAGTACTGACAACTTGAGTGCAACAACCCCCTTGAGTGCAGCTGCTTGAGTGCTGACTTAACCCTTGAGTACAGCAACCCCGAGTTCTGACAACCCCTTGAGTTCTGACAACCCTTGGTGCAACCAACCCCTTGAGTGCTGGTTAACCTCTTGGTGCTGACGCAACCTCTTGAGTACTGACAACCCCTTGGTACTGACAACCCCTTGAGTACTGGCTTAACCCTTAGTACTGACTTAACCCCTTAGTACTGACTTAACCCTTGAGTACTGACTTATCCTTGAGTACTGACTTAACCCTTAGTACTGACAACTTGAGTACTGACAACCCCATTATGACTTAACCCCTTGATGCTGACTTATCCTTAAGTACTGACTTATCCTTAGTGCTGACATCCTTAGTGACTGACTTATCCTTGGTACTGACTTACCCCTTGAGTACTGATTTAACCCCTTGAGTACTGACTAAACCCCTTGAGTACTGCTTGTAGTACTGACTTAACCCCTTGAGTACTGACTTAACCCCAGTCCTGGCAACCCGCCAGTGACTTAACCCCTTAGTGCTGATTTAATCCCTTGAGTACTGACTAACCCCTTGGTAGTGGCTTAACCCCTTAGTACTGACAACCCCTTGAGTACTGATTTAACTTGAATTACTGACTTAACCTTAGTACTGACAACCCCTTAAGTACTGACTTAACCCCTTAATTATGACTTAACCCTTGAGTACTGACTAACCCCTTAATTACTGACTTATCCTTGAGTATGACTTAACCCCAGTACTGACTTAACCCTTAGTGCTGACTGTAACCCCTTGAGTACGACATTAGCCTCATAAGATACCAAATTATCCTTATGGTACGATAACTGTACTCAAGGAAATAAGGAGGGTTATCATCGTACTTCCAAGTCCTGTGAGTACGATATCACTGTACTCAAGGGAGAATAGGGAGGGTTATCTCTGTACTCAAGGCGTTCGACAGTCTATGTGTAATGATAACAAAGGCTATGGAAATATTACGAGATTTTAATGGTAATGTAAAGTAGAGGTGAGGAGAGGGCTGGAGAGGGGAGAGAGGGATGGAGGTGGAGAGGAGGATATAGAGGGGTAGGAGGAGGATGGAGAGGAGTAGAGAGGAGTTGAGATAAGATGAATATTTTTTTAATTTGTGATCTTTGCTTTCATCTCCAAAACCCCGGAGGCCGCAGGAGGTTTAAGGCCGTGTGTGTGTGCGTGCGTGTGTGTGTGTGTGTGTGTGTGTGTGTGTGTGTGTGTGTGTGTGTGTGTGTGTGTGTGTGTGTGTGTGTGTGTGTGACAAATCATACACATTGCTACTCCTGCTCCTCCTACTTCATGGTCGGCCCTATATACACCCACATACCCACACCTCAACCCACCCACACACCACACCCACACACCCACCCACCCATCAACCACCCACACCCGCCCAATCACCCACCACACCCAGCCACCCACCCACCCAGCCACCCCACCCACACCCACCCACCCACACCCACCCACCCACCCCTCAATAGAGGTTAAAAGACTTCGGGTCAAACCTCGAACAGAATCAAGAGGTCGTTGCTGGGCATTTCACTGAGCCGCAACGTTTAATTACCAATCCGACTCTACTTTGGTCTATTCACGGCTCTGGGGTGTGGGGGGTGTAGGTGGGGAGGGTATGTGGGGTGTAGGTGTGGGGTGGGGGTATGTGGGGGGTAGGTGGGGAGAGATGTGGGGTGGGGGGCTAGTCAAGAGGCCGATATAGCTAGAAACTCCTTGGCTCTCTCCACCATTCTGATTCATTTTTCTTTTCCCTTCCTGAGTCAAGTCTTTAGTCTCCTTATTCATTGTGGTGATAAACTGTTGAATTATAGATAAGTAAGGAACCCACGGAATTATCGGGCCTATCTCTTTAGCCTATAATTCAGAGTGGAAAATTAACGCCGTGAGCTATAGTTTTGGCGAGTTAAGAAACTATGTTATTTTGGTTTATAATGCTAACTGTCGCATCCTCCTGGCTCCTCCCCCCCCCCCCCCCCCCTCTCTCTCTCTCTCTCTCTCCTGTAAATCGCGGAATGTATGGTTAGTTGTTTATCGGGGTAGAGTGTGTTAGTTGTTTATGGAGGTAGAGTGCGTTAGTTGTTACAAAGGGTCTGTGTGGTGAGGGGCGTCCATCATGCTGCTAATCCACCTTCACAGCCTGTCAAATCTTCCTGTTAATATCCTGCCTACAGTGTGATGCATAATATAAAAAAAGGTGATTTTAATTATCACCCCCTCTCCTCCCCCTCCTCCCCCACCTCCCACCTCCTCGTCTTCATACCTGTCACCTTGGTTCATCTCCCCGAGACCAGATGGTGCATTTGTGTTAACGCTTAATCAGCTTGTATGTGAATGTAAGCTTGGTTTATGACATGCGTGTAAATATGCGTTTGTAGTGTGTGTGTGTGTGTGTGTGTGTGTGTGTGTGTGTGTGTGTGTGTGTGTCACTTCCTAAACATACACCACACCTTGCCACTACACACTACATCCTTGACCACCGAAGGTCAAGACGTACCTGGCGCTCCTCTCGAGCAGCCAGGTCAACTGTTGTTGGCCCATACCAACCCCCCTCCCTGAACCCTCCTCCCACCGGAATATCAACAAGTTCTCGCCAGAAGTTATAATTTCATTTATGAAAGGAACGGAACCAGTGTTAAACAGAGGTGAACAGTGGTGAACAGTGCTTAAGTCAGTGAGAACAACTCAACAGTAACAGTCGTACCCAAGTTAACCTTCACACAGTGAGGTCCCAGGCCAGTATAACGTGCCAGTGAGACCCAACAACAACCAGCGATGTGTTAACCGTCTACGATAGGAAGGCCTGGGACCAAACCTTCACTTATATAACACCATCTGTGAGGGAATTACTACACCACATATCCTCATAACACCATCTGTGAGGGAATTACTACACCACGTCAGGCCCCTCATAACACCATCTGTGAGGGAATTACTACACCACGTGATGCCCTCATAACACCATCTGTGAGGGAGTTAATACACCACGTGAGACCCTCATAACACCATCTGTGAGGTAATTACTACACCACGAGGTCCCCTCATAACACCATCTGTGAGGAATTACTACACCACGTGAGGTCCCTCATAACACCATCTGTGAGGTAATTACTACACCACGTGAGGCCCCTCATAACACCATCTGTGAGGTAATTACTACACCACGTGAGGCCCCCATAACACCATCAGCGAGGGAATTACTACACCACGTGAGGCCTCATAACACCATCTGAGGGAACTACTACACCACGTGATGCCTCCTAACACCATCTGTGAGGGAACTACTACACCACGAGGTCCCTCATAACACCATCTGTGAGGTAATTACTACACCACGTGAGTTCCTCCTAACACCGTCCGTGAGGTAATTACTACACCACGTGAGGTCCCTCATAACACCATCAAGGAGGGAATTACTACACCACGTGAGGTCCCTCATAACACCATCTGTGAGGTAATTACTACACCACGTGAGGTCCCTCATAACACCATCTGTGAGGTAATTACTACACCACGTGAGGCCCCTCATAACACCATCTGTGAGGTAATTACTACACCACGTGAGTTCCTCCTAACACCATCTGTGAGGGAACTACTACAACACGTGAGGTCCCTCCTAACACCATCTGGGAGGGAGTTACTACACTACGTGATGCCCCTCATAACACCATCTGTGAGGTAATTACTACACCACGTGAGTTCCTCCTAACACCATCTGAGGGAACTACTACACCACGCCAGGTCCCTCCTAACACTATCTGGGAGGGAGTTACTACACGTGAGGCCCCTCATAACACCATCTATGAGGGAACTACTACACCACGTGAGTTCCTCCTAACACCATCTGTGAGGGAACTACTACACCACGTGAGTTCCTCCTAACACCATCTGGGAGGGAGTTACTACACTACGTGTTTGCTGTTCAACACCTACATTAATCTGTATGTTCACTGTATATTCCTTTACCTTTCTCTAATGAAGGCTTTTGTTAAACCACCAATGTATGTAATAAGTCATTTATGTCCAATGTATATTTTCAGCCTTCGGACTGCAGAACTTTTTCATAAACCGTTAATTATTATACATATATTATTATTATTATTATTATTATTATATTATTGTTATTATTATTATTATTATTATTATTATTATTATTATTATTATTATTAACACACATACACGACACAAACTCAACACAACACACACTCAAACAAACACCCCCCATCCCACCCCCTCCCTCACCCTTCCTCCAACTCCCTCCTCCTCCCTCACCCTCCCTCATCTCTCCCTCACCCTCCCTCATCCCTCCCTCACCCTCCCTCATCTCTCCCTCACCCTCCCTCATCTCCTCACCCTCCCTCATCCCTCCCTCACCCTCCCTCATCTCTCCCTCACCCTCCCTCATCTCCTCCCTCACCCTCCCTCATCCTCCCTCACCCTCCCTCCCTCCCCTCACCTCCCTCATCTCTCCTCACCTCCTCATCCCTCCTCACCTCCTCATCTCCTCTCCTCACCCTCCTCATTTCTCTCCTCACCTCCCACCTTCTTCCCCCATTTTTATTTCTTATTGATACAAAAATAGTAGAGAGAAGATATAGGCCTAGCAAACAGGGCGTAGACATAGTGTGTGTGTGTGTGTGTGTGTGTGTGTGTGTGTGTGTGTGTGTGTGTGTGTGTGTGTGTTTTAAACGACTATTGACAGCGTATTCTGGAGGTATGTTTGAAGGGGTGGGGAAGGGGAAAGGGGAGTGGGAGGGGGTTGGGGAGGGATAGGGTAGGGGGGATGGTATTGACAGAAAATATTGTAGGAGTTATGGTATTGTATTTTGGTGAGCTGGACTGGTAATGTGTGTGTGTGTGTGTGTGTGTGTGTGGGTGTGTGTGTGTGTGTGTGTGTGTGTGTGTATGTGTGTGTTCTATGTAGTAGTAGTAGTAGTAGTAGTAGTAGTAGTAGTAGTAGTAGTGGGCAATAGTAGTATTAGTAATAGTTAGCGTGATAGTGATAGTAGAAAGGTAGCTAGTAGTCATAGTAGTAGTAGTAGTAGTTGTGGTAGTGGCAATAGTAGTAGTAGTAATAGTTAGCGCGATAGTAATAGTACCAATAGCAATAACAGTAGTCGTAGTAGTAGTAGTAGTAGTAGTAGTAGTAGTAGTACACGTTATGGTTATCGTATGAAGAATCAGTAAAACAAATAAGGAGATATTTACATAACTCAGTCGATTCCAGTTGGATTAGTTTATGTTCCAAACACTTGACTTTACCCGTCAGGATAGTGGCCGTGGTAGGACTGGAGGTGTTGGTGTTTTATGGTGGATTTAGAGTGCGTGGACGAGTGTGTTGGTGTTTTATGGTGGATTGAGAGTGCGTGGGTGAGTGTGTTGGTGTTTTATGGTGGATTAAGAGTGCGTGGGTGAGTGTGTTGGTGTTTTATGGTGGATTTAGAGTGCGTGAGAGTGTGTTGGTGTTTTATGGTGGATTTAGAGTGTCGGTGAGTGTGTTGGTGTTTTATGGTGGATTTAGAGTGCGTGGGTGAGTGTGTTGGTGTTTTATGGTGGATTAAGAGTGCGTGGGTGAGTGTGTTGGTGTTTTATGGTGGAGTTAGAGTGCGTGGACGAGTGTGTTGGTGTTTTATGGCGGATTTAGAGTGCGTGAACTAATTTGTTATTGTTTTAACAGATGACACTGCAGATGGGTTAAAACAATGTGGATTAAACCAAACGAAAGAGGATCTGGACTTAATCTGAGGTGAGGTTTAAGTTTTATTCTGTTATTTCACTACTTATTAGGCAATTACTCTGTTTGGTGTTTGGTTTGTTTGGTTTTTGTTTGGTTTTGTTTGGTTTTAATTATGAGGTTTATTGCCCAGTGTTTCTACAGGAGGAAACTGGACTACCTGGGAAAAAAAATCTCACGTGTGTTCAGGTCAAGCGGGATTCGAACCCAGGACAGAACGGGGTGAGATACGCACTTAACGGGGAGAGATACGCATTTAACAGGGAGAGATACGCACTTAACAGGGAGAGATACGCGCTTAACGGGGAGAGATACGCAGCACTAACGGGAGAGATACGCACTTAACGGGAGAGATACGCACTTAACATGGAGAGATACGCACTTAACAGGAGAGATACGCATTTAACAGGAGAGACACGCACTTAACATGGAGAGATACGCACTTTTCCGCTTCTAAGCACAGACCATCCAAACACTGTAGTTCCAAGTTGAATTCTAAGTTTGTAAGTAATCAAGTATAAGTGATATATATTGTTAAGTAGTGTTAAGTTAAGAATTAGTTCGTCAGGTGTTCACATAGAGTAAAGTACAGCTGAATAAACATTGGTCAACACTTAAGCGGATTGAAACAAGTTTAAACCCAATAATAAACCTGATTAGCTTATTACCTGTAAGGGGGGGAGGGAGGGGCCTGTATAACTGAGTGGGGGTGAGAGGGAGGGAGGTAAGAGAGGGGGGTGGGTGAGAGAGAGAGAGAGAGAGAGAGAGAGAGAGAGAGAGAGAGACACACACACACACACACACTACCCATCGCAAAATTTGTATAATAAAAGAATTAATCTATGTCGACATCCGCTGCAGACCAGGCGGGCGGGGCTTATGAACTGTGTGTGTGTGTGTGCGTGTGTGTGTGTGTGTGTGTGTGTGTGTGTGTGTGTGTGTGTGTGTGTGTGTGTGTGTGTGTGTTTAGAGGGAAATAGACAATGATTTTATTTATATATTTTATTTAATATTTTGTGGGTGTTCGATCGTAATCCTCTGTCAACAGGGTGGTGGTGTAGACAGAAGCATTGGACGGGAGGATTTACTGTGTAGACAGATAGACAGAATTATATTATCCTTTTATTTATTTACTTCTCTGTCTATTCTCTGTTAATATATATATATATATTATATATATATTATTATTATTATTTTTTTATATATTATTATTATATATATATATATTATTATATATTATTATTATTATTATTATTATTATTATTATTATATTATTATTATTATTATTATTTATCAAATTTTTTCTGCTATAGGACCCAAAACTTTCACTAAAAATCTGTTCTTTTTTGCGACTCTGTATGTAAGTTGGTGTTGTGTATTAACTCCAGTCTCTGTGTAGTTTGGACGCCATTTTGAGAGGTTACTTTCCTTTTAAATAGTTATAGTCTTAAGTTATAAATCAGATGAATAAATTTGGTTGTATAAATTATATCGTAACTTAAGTGGAGGATTATGAATGAATGACCTCCTCTTCCCTCTCTCTTCCCCCATCTTCCTCTCCTCTCCCTTCTTCCTCCTCTTCCTCCCTCCCGTGTGGTAATTTAATGGCTTACTGAACATGGAATCCAGTCTTTAGTTGGTTTACAC
>NW_024726559.1:297500-327500 GCF_018991925.1 Homarus americanus
ACCACCACTATCACCACTACCATCACCATTACCACCACTATCACCATTACCACCACTATCACCATTACCACCACTATCACCCTTACTATCACCACTACCACCACCATTACTACCACTATCACCCCTACTATCACCACTACTATCACCACTACCACCACTATCACCATTACCACCACTATCACCCTTACTATCACCACTACCATCACCATTACCACCACTATCACCCCTACTATCACCACTACCACCACTATCACCATTACCACCACTATCACTACTATCACCACTACTATCACCACTACCACCACTATCACCATTACCACCACTATCACCCCTACTATCACCACTACCACCACCATTACCACCACTATCACCCCCTACTATCACCACTACCACCACTATCACCATTACCACCACTATCACCACTACCATCACCATTACCACCACTATCACCACTACCACCACTATCACCATTACCACCACTATCACCCTTACTATCACCACTACCACCACCATTACTACCACCTATCACTTCTACTATCACCACTATCACCACTACCACCACTATCACCATTACCACACTATCACCCTTACTATCACCACTACCATCACCATTACCACCACTATCACCCTACTATCACCACTACCACCACTATCACCATTACCACCACTATCACTCACTATCACCACTACCACCACTATCACCATTACCACCACATACTACTATCACCACTACCACCACTATCACCATTACCATCACTATCACCCTTACTATCACCACTACCACCACCATTACTACCACTATCACCCCTACTATCACCACTACCACCACTATCACCATTACCACCACTATCACCCTACTATCACCACTACCACCACTATCACCATTACCACCACTATCACCCCTACTATCACCACTACCACCACTATCACCATTACCCACTATCACCCTACTATCACCACTACCACCACTATCACCATTACCACCACTATCACCCTACTATCACCACTACCATCCACCTACCACCACTATCACCATTACCACCACTATCCAACTTACTATCGCATTACCACCACTATCACCCTTACTATCACCACTACCACCACCATTACTACCACTATCACCCTACACTATCACCACTACCATCACCATTACTACCACTATCACCCTACTATCACCACTACCACCACTATCATACCACCACTATCACCCTTACTATCACCACTACCACCACCATTACTACCACCATCACCACTACCACCACCATTACCACCACTATCACCCCTACTATCACCACTACCATCACCATTACCACCACTATCACCCCTACTATCACATACCACCACTATCACCAATTACCACCACTATCACCTTTGCTATCACCACTACCACCACCATTACTACCACTATCACCACTACCACCACCATTACTACCACTATCACCCCTACTATCACCACTACCATCACCATTACCACCACTATCACCCTACTATCACCACTACCACCACTATCACCATTACCACCACTATCACCTTACTATCACCACTACCGCCATTACTACCACTATCACCACTACCACCACCATTACTGCACTATCACCACTACTATCACCACTACCATCACCATTACCACTTCATCACCCCTACTATCACCACTACCACCACCATTACCACCATATCACCACTACTATACCACTACCACCACCATAACCACCACTATCACCACTACCAATACCACCACTATCACCCCTACTATCACCACTACCACCACCACCATTACCCCTATCCCACTACTATCACCACTACCACCACCATAACCACCACTATCACCACTACCACCACTATCACCACTACCACCACCACCACCTATCACCACTACTATCACCACTACCACCACCATAACCACCACTATCACCACTACCATCACCATTACCACCACTATCACTCTACACCACGTGAGGTCCTCATAACACCATCTGTGAAGGAATTACTACACCACGTGAGCCCCTCATAACACCATCTGTGAGGGAATTACTACACCACGTGAGGCCCTCATAACACCATCTGTGAGGATTACTACACCACGTGAGCCTCTTAACACCATCTGTGAGGAATTACTACACCACGTGAAGCCCCTCATAACACCATCTGTGAGGAGTCACTACACCACGTGAGGCCCCATAACACCATCTGTGGGAGTACTACCACGTGAGGCCCCTCATAACACCATCTGTGGGGAATTACTACACCACGTGAGGCCCTCATAACACCATCTGTGGGAACTACTACACCGTGAGGTCCTCCTAACACCATCTGGGAGGAGTTACTACACCACGTGAGGCCCCTCATAACACCATCTGTGGGAACTACTCCACACCACGTGAGGTCCTCCTAACACCATCTGGGAGGGTTACTACACCACGTGAGCCCTCATAACACCATCTGTGGGAACTACTACACCACGTGAGTCCTCCTAACACCATCTGGGAGGAGTTACTACACCACGTGGGGCCCCTCATACACACCATCTGTGGGGAACTACTACACCACGTAGGTCCCTCCTAACACCATCTGGGGGGAGTTACTACACCACGTGTTTGCTGTTCAACACCATTAATTCTGTATGTTCACTGTATGTTCCTTTACCTTTCTCTATGAAGGCTTTTGTTAAACCACCAATGTATGTAATAAGTCATTTATGTCCAATGTATATTTTCAGCCTTCAGGCTGCAGAACTTTCAATAAACCGTTAATTATTATTATTATTATTATAACCACCACTATCACCACTACCATCACCATTACCACCACTATCACCCTACTATCACCACTACCACCACCATTACCACCACTATCACCACTACCACACCATTACCCACCACTATCACACACCTACTTCACACCACTATCACCCCTACTATCACCACTACCACCACCACCATAACCACCACTATCCCACTACCATACCGAACCACACTGCTACACACTATCACCACTACCATCACCATTACCACCACTATCACTCCTACTATCACCACTACCACCAATTACCACCACTATCACCACCCACCCATTACCACATCACCCATCGCCATTACCACCACTATCACCCTATATCACTACCACCACCACAGCCACCACTATCACACTACCTCCTCCTTACCACCACCATAACCACCACTATCACCACTACCATCACCATTACCACCACTATCACTCCTACTATCACCACTACCATCACCATTACCACTATCACCCCTAATGCCACTACCACCACCATTACCACCACTATCACCACTACCACCACCATTACCACCACTATCACCACTACCATCACCATTCACCACCACTATCACTCCTACTATCACCACTACACCCTACTCATATGCCTACCTCATTTACCACCACTATCCCTCCTGCTAATCCTCCCCATTACTACCACCATCCATACCTCCACTACTACCATCACCCCCATAAATAAAATCTCTTCATCCCCATACATACACCCATGCACACCCCATACACTCTCACACATACACCCCATACACACACCCCCATACATACACCCCATACACACACCCCCATACACACCCCATCCATCATACACCCCCATCACACACACCCCCATACATACACCCCACACACACCCCCATGCCATGCCCATACACACACCCCCATACATACACCCCATACACACACCCCCATACATACACCCCCCACATCACACCCCTATACATACACCCCATACACACCCCCATACACACACCCCCATACACCACACCCCATACATGCACCCCCATACATACACCCATTATACACACCCCATACACACCCCCATACATGCACCCATACACCCCCATACATACACCCCATTGCACACCCCATACATACCCCATACACACCCCCATGCATACACCCCATACACACCCCCCATGCACACACACCCCATACACACCCCCCCCCATACATACACCCCCCCCATGCCTACACCCCCCATACATGCACTTATACACACACCCCCATACACACACCCCATGCACATACATACCCCCATACACACACCCCTATACATACACTTCACTCCCCCATACACACACCCCCATACATACACCCCCCATACACACACCCCCCATACATACCCCATACACACACCCCCATACATACACCCCATACACACACCCCCATACATACACCCCATACACACACCCCCATACATGCACCCCATACACACACCCCCATACATACACCCCATACACACACCCCATACATGCCCATGCACCCCCATGCATACACCCCATACACATGCCCCCCATACATACACTCCATACCACACCCTATCATACACCCCATGCACACCCCTCACCCATGCCACCCCCATGCAGCACCCCCCCATTTATCCATACACCCCATACATACACCCCATACACACACCCCCATACATGCACTTATGCATACACCCCCATACACTTTGTGCCCCATGCACCCCCCATGCACCCCCAATACCTGCGCCTTTGTGCCCACCCCCCATGCACCCCCATGCCACCCCCCATTAATGCACCCCCATGCACCCCCAATACCCCATGCACTGTGCCCCATCACCCCCTATGCCCCATGCCCCATACCTCCCATACACCCCCCATATGCACCCCCCATACACCCCCATGCACCCCCATACACCCCCCCATGCGTACACCCCATACACCCCCATACACCCCCATACCCCCATGCATACACCCCATACACCCCCATACCCCCCATACCCCCATTACACCCCCCATACACCCCCATACACCCCCATACACCCCATGCATACACCCCCATACACCCCCATACATACACCCCATATTGTTACGACCGTGTCGTATTTGTTCTATTTTTTTATATATAACAGCTCCCATGTTCCATATTGTTCCTGTAATGATGTGTTAAATTTACTATTATATATTCTAGTCACCTTACCCTGTGTTGTTAAGGTTTTAACTGTCATTATTTGTTCAAGCCCATCTTATTTCTTCATTTTGTATTGTAACCAGCATTCTTTGTTCTCTAACGACCATCTGCATCGTTAAACGACCCACCGGCGGGTCGCGTGGCGGGAGCCGACCTTATATATAGGACCCACCAACTGACTTGAGTTAGTTCAGTCCTCTTGTCATACAGTCCACATCCTTTGAGTGTCACTTGTTACTTAAACTTAATTTATTTGTGTTGTTCCTGTCGCCACCAATGTGGTATATCTATGTGAGTACCTATTTATGTCTCTGTTTGTGTCCATCAGTATTTGCTTAGTTGTATTCAAGTAATTCAGTGTTGTTTCACGTTAGTTAATTTCAGTGTTAGTTTTTATATGTTTATGCAGTGTTAACGTAATCCAATGCTTTATTTTTATTCTTTTGATGTTTCGATGTTTAGTATCATTTGTGTCTTAAAAGTTTCGATGGTGAATCAATTTGTTGTGACAGCCTACGAGGCTCTTTATTGTGTTAATATTTAATTAATTAACTTCTTAAAGGTTTACTTTATTTATTTTTATTCTCTTTTAATTTACTTCACTTTTTTTGTTTGGTTACGCCTAGAACCTGGATATTAAAGTAAATTAAGAGACGGCGTAACAATACATACACACACACACACCCCTACATACACCATACATACACCCTACACACCCCACACACATACCCCCATACATACACCCCCATACATACACTTCTATACATACACTTCATACATACACCCCATACACACACCCCATACACACCCCATACCCCATACATACACCCCCATACACCCCCACACCACCCCCCATACACCCCATACACCCCCATACATACACCCCTAAATAATACCATACCTCTACATTAACTCTCCCCACCTCCCCCCACACACCCCAGCACCCCCTTACACTACATATCCTCCCCACCCTCCCCTACATAACCTCCCCTACAGTACAATAGGAGGGCTGGGGAGTACTGTAGAGGATACCGTGCGAGTATAAGGGGCAGGGTCAGGTATAAGGCAGGAGGACTGACAGTGACTAATTGAGACAGAGAGACAGACTGAAAGATATTTAGAGACATAGAGACTGACAGACATTTACAGCCATAGGATGTTGGGGTAATTTCTAGGAGGTATTCTTGGTGGAAATATCTTCTTGTTTACCATTGTTTACCCACCTAGTCTATATACACAAACTAACCCACCCACCATGACCTTGTGTGACCTGTAATACTGAATGACCTTATCTCTAGGCACCTCAGTGGGTACTACTACTCAGTCAAACATACATACGGAATCTGGAATGAGCCTGGAGGGTAAAATAGAACTTCTGGTATCGGAAATTGACACAAGTAAACTTAACTTCACTTCCTGGTGGGGAGAGTTGGGGTGGCTGGTATAACCTGCCGAAGGGTTTGTTGTAACAGTGTGTGTGTGTGTGTGTGTGAGTAACCATCGGCTAAGGGAGGCGAGCTTATAAAGGACGGAGAGAAATAATTCAGTGAGCAAGAAGCCACGCGTTTAACTTTACCCATAATGCATCCGAACTCTTGTGTAATTACGACCACATTTCAGCCATAATCTCTTTTTTTTCTCTACTTTTAAGTCACTCCGGAAGATGTGTTGGTAAACCCGTCATTAAGGAAGACAATAATCAAATAAATAATAAATGGCTCTTTACTTTAGAGATAATGGAGACTTTTGGTTGAGACGAGACTTGTTTTGTAGAGAGGCAGGCGTGAGCGAGCGAGTTGGTGTCACTGTCGACGATGGATGTCTTTTAAACTTATATAGACAAATATAACTTCTCATTCATCCTACATGATCAATCGTTGAATAAAGAAGTAAATAAATAACGATCATAAATTGAGTTAGTGTTAGAGTAAAATGAAGAGAAAAAGAAATCAAGGGAACTAAGAATAAATAAATAAATAAATAAATAGGAGTCGGTGTGGGCAGCTCGCTGGGTGGAAGCGACCAATATATAGGGGAGGCGTCTGGCCCCGTCTGAGCGGTGTCTGGAACAGGAGTACCAACCCTGCCACTGGCGTCCTCCTTCCCCCTCCCCCTATACCCACCCACCCCCTATACCCCCCCCTCCCCCCACCCAGCCACCCACCCCGGCACGCCCTTGGAAGCTGGAACACGTGGTTGCTGCGCCTCACTCTCTCTCTCTCTCGTATATACTAAAACACCCTCGACCTGCTCCTGTTGTCGTTTTGATTTGAACATTTAGTCGTCGCTAACTAGTTAGTTGGTGTCTCGTGTGGGTGTTTGTTGTTTTATTATTATTATTATTATTATTAGTAGTAGTAGTAATAAAAAATAATAGTAATAGTAGCAGTAGTAGTTTTTGATGTATTAGTAGCCGTAGTAGTAGTAATAGCACCTGTAGTAGTAATAGCAGTAGCCAACACCTGTAGTAGCGGTAGTTGTAATCTCATTAACAGACAGACCTTGTAAAGAGTTTGAGTGATTGATTGAAACAGTTTATTTAGCCAGAAAAACACAGATACAGAGTGGATAATAATAACAATATTAACATGGCTGAGCCAGTTGAGAACCTGAGCTCTCTTTGAGGCACCTGATATTATATACTATTCATAAGAACATAAGAATGGAGGAAACTGCAGCGGGCCTATTGGCCCATACTGGGCAGTCCCGTTTATACCCAACCACCATTGCTCATATAAACATCCAACCTATGTTTGAAGCTATCCAGTGTATTCGAGTTAATGATGATATTTGGTAACTTGTTCCATTTTTCCAAACCAGTGTTTACCTATTTCGTGCCTAAATCTAAATTTGTCTAATTTAAAACCATTGTTACGAGTTCGCTCCTGGTTGGATAGTTTGAGTACCTTTGTAATGTCCCCTTTGTTTAGCCCTGACTTCCATTTATACACCTCTATCATGTCGCCCCTCGCTCTACGTCTCTCGAGGGAGTACAAGTTAAGATGCTTTAACCTGTCTCTGTACTCAAGGTTCCTAATGCCCGGGATTAGTC
This sequence comes from Homarus americanus, assembly GCF_018991925.1. Classification (NCBI taxonomy): domain Eukaryota; kingdom Metazoa; phylum Arthropoda; class Malacostraca; order Decapoda; family Nephropidae; genus Homarus; species Homarus americanus. The sequence goes on from NW_024726559.1 coordinate 305,500, forward strand.
TTGTCATTCTCCTCTGGATTCTTTCCAAGGATTCTATATCCATTCTGTAATACGGTGACCAGAACTGAACTGCGTAATCCAGGTGAGGTCTCACAAGCGCAAGATATAATCTTAAGATGACCTCACTAGTCTTGTAACTAACACTCCTTTGTATGAACCCAAGTACTTTATTAGCCTTGTTACGAGCAAAAACACATTGTTTACTTGGCTTAAGATTCCTACTTATCATTACTCCTAAATCTCTCTCGCAGTCGGATTTCTCATGGCATCGTTGTTCATCTGGTAACTGGTTTCCCTGTTTTACATCTCCTATACTGAGTACTTTACATTTGTCCACATTGAATTTCATCTGCCATTTTTCAGACCATTCGAAAAATTTGTTTAGATCTTCCTGTAGTTTTGTGAGTCCTCGTCAGATTTAATTACACGTCCTATTTTAGTGTCATCGGCAAATTTACTTATGTTGCTGTCTATGCCGATATCTATGTCGTTTATGTATATAATAAATAATAATGGTCCAAGTACTGAGCCTTGGGGAACTCCACTAGTGACGTTGCTCCAATGGGACTTAGTGCCGTTAATGCTCACTCGCTGTTTCCTGTCCTGTAACCACGCCCTAATCCATTTAAGGATATTACCTTTGATGCCATGTGCTTCTACCTTTCTAATTAGTCTTTCGTGGGGGACTCTGTCGAAGGCTTTGCTATAGTCGAGATATACCACATCATAATTGTGCCCCTCGTCCACTGATTCAAAAACTGATGAAAAGAATGTTACTAGATTAGTTAGACATGAACGCCCGCTTGTGAAGCCATGCTGGGAATCATTGATCAATTTTTGCTTCTCCAGGTGATTTCCAATAGAGTTTGAGATGATTGCTTCCAGTAATTTGCCTACTATTGATGTTAGACTGATTGGGCGGTATTTAGAGGATAGTGATCTATCCCCCTTCTTGAAAATCGGTATTACATTCTCTTTCCTCCAGGATTCTGGTACTACACCTGTTTTTAAGGACATGTTAAACAACTTTGCTAAGGGCATACTAAGCTCTTCCTTACATTCCTTTAATACTCTGGCAAATATCTCATCGGGCCCAGGTGACTTATTAGGCTTTAGTTTGTCTATTTGCTTACTAACATCGTTACTAGTCACTACTATCTCGTTTAATTTGTTTTCTTCACTATCTCTGAATAGAGTCGGTGCCTCGGGTATCATGTTTAAATTTTCGGTGGTGAAAACTGTTGAAAAATATTTATTCAAATTATTGCTCATTTCTCTGTCGTTATCAGTTAGCTCGCCGGTATCTGACCGTATTGGTCCAATCTTTTCTCGTGTTTTAGTTTGATACATTTGGTAGAATCCTTTGGGGTTTGTCTTCGCCTCCCTTGCTATCCTTACCTCATTATTCCTCTTGGCTTTCCTTATCTCGGTTTTAACCCTACTCACCAATACCTTATAATAATCCCGAAGGTAAATTTCGCCACGATTTATCCTTCTACCTATAGCCTTCCTTTGGCCATTAATGTTCTTTAAATAATTATTTATCCATTTAGGGTCATTGTTGTCTGATCTGAGTTTTTTGTATGGCATGTTCTGCCTTTGTGCATTCAGTAACTCATTATTTAAATTGTCATGGAACTCGGCAATCTCAGATCTCGTTATCAGGTCAGTGTCATCTGTCAGGTTCACGCCCAAGTGCGATTCCCCCTCTCTCAGCTGCCTCTTTAAACTGTCAAAGTTTGCCCTTCTGAAATCTGGTACTTTAGTGGAATTTTCCTGACCTCTGCCCTGAAAATCTAACTGGAATCTAATTTCTTTGTGATCGCTGTTTGCAAGTTTGTTCCATACCTCGGCATTACTAATGAGGTTTTCTCTGTTCGACAGAACTAAATCGAGTATAATATTACCCCGGGTGGGTTCGGTTATATGTCGACTTAGGAAACAGTCCTGGATTGTTTCAAGAAAATCCTCTGATTCTGAGTTACCTGTAAGGTCAGTCCAATCTATTTGGCCAAGGTTAAAGTCGCCTACTATACAGACTTTGTTGTGTATGGAAGCTCTGCGCATTTCATCCCAGATAAGTCGCTCATTGGCTCTATCAAGATTGGGAGGTCTATATATTACTCCTGTGATTAATTTTTCCCGACCGTCGATTAATTCTATCCAAATTGTTTCTGTATTCCGCTCAGTTTTTATTTCCTTATTTATTTCACACTTCAGATTATCCCTGACATAGCTTGTTACTCCGCCTCCTTTCCTGGTCTGCCTATCGGTATGTTTATCTCAAGGAAGTATTATGTAACATTTAGTATCATCTGGAATAGTACAATAGTGTGGTGGTAATAAGAACATGTCACCTCAGTTATCACTTCAATATTTATTTATTTTATTTATTTATCATTTTCTTTTGTTCTTATGTTGGAACAAGAGGACAGAGCTGTCAGTATTATGTCCAGTTGGCAAATATATTTATTGCAATGGTAATTACTTATCTATTTACAGGATAATTTCCGATAAAACGGTTTTGGTGGTACAATAAAAGCAGGTACTGTAAATATAGTAAGTGTTACAAGAAATATTAATACTTGGACAATAGATATTTTTTTAAGAGATGATTTAAAGGAAGGGAGCGTAGTCTTTGCTTGGATGGGTGGGGGTGAGTTGTTCCACACCTTCACACCTTGATATTTTATGGAGGTCTGGGACTGAGAGGAGCGCATGGGTGTCAATCACGACCTAATGCTGCAGGAGGTAACACGGACAGTACGGGGGGGGTAAACACTGGCAGGCGTACGTGAATTGTAAAGTACAGCAAAGGTCCTTATACATGTGAAAATAAAGTAAATTAAAATATTTATTAATATTTGTGTAATGTATATGTACCCTTAAATGCATACAAATATACATAAACTAAATATTAATACACATGCGAATACTCTAATATACATAGCTAGATACGTATACATAGAAAATACAATGCTACTACTACTACTAAATTAAACACACACACACACACACACACACCGAGGCGTCATTTAATCCCAGCTTAATATAGTAACATCTAATTTGCATAATTGTACCTAAAACAATATACCATTTCCATTTATATCTTCAAACGTGAAATTCTCAAACATTTTATCATAATCTTCGTGTTATTTTGAAGTGTTATCATAGTCTTCGTGTTATTTTGAAGTTTAAGTATCATAAGTGTTATTTTGAAGTGTTATCATTCTTCGTGTTATATTTTAATACTAAGTTATTTTATTTTATTTTTTCATATTTTGTTTATCACTTGAGTCATCTATATATAAGTAATTCGAGTTATATTTCAATTTGAGAGTAGTTATTTTTACTGTTATCTTAAATTGCTATCACACGAGTTATCTTCAGATGGTATGAGAAAAGTTATACTTTTGGGGGTTGTTATATTTGACATGTTATTACTCGAGTTAGCTTTAGGTGTTATGAAGAGTTATTTTTTTCATGTTATCTTCAAATGTTATCAGATTAGTTATATTTTCGTGTTATATTAAAGTGTGTCTGTGTGTGGAGGGGTGTGTGTACATAAGTGTGTATGTGTGCATCTTATATTCTAGTTAGGTCAGGTCAGGTTAGGTCAGGTCAGGTCAGGTTAGGTTAGGTTGGGATAGGTCATGTTAGGTCAGGTCAGGTCAGGTCAGGTTAGGTCGGGTCAGGTCAGGTTAGGTTAGGTTAGGTCAGGTCAGGTTAGGATAGGTCAGGTCAGGTCAGGTCAGGTCAGGTCAGGTTAGGATAGGGTTTTATCTACATCATGGCTCCTGTCTTGTGTGAAAGGAAATAGCCTGATAATTATACCTCTGTTGGCATAACTGCTTAAGAGCCAAAGGGAAAATGCAGGAAATAGCAGTGAGACGCTCTGACATATTTTTTCAATCAGTCATGTTGGTAACACTGTCGGCCGCCACGATAAACTGGATATAGTAAACAGGAAACTTGGTACTATAATAATTCAATTGGATTATCTCAAGTTGTTATATCAGGGTTGGTAACAGTATAAAAGGTCGTCTGTGTGTTTACTTTGCCTTGTTTAAGTTAGGGTTGTGGTTGTTGATGCTTTAGTGTTCCTTTATTTCATGTCATTTGCCAGTGTTACTTGTTAATGGAGGTCTTTGTGTTACTTTATGTTCAGTTTGCAGTGTTGCCTCTGAATGGTTTAGTGTTACTTTGCTTATTGTTTCAAATTTCTTGTAGGAATGAAGTGAGTCTTTCTCTCTCTCTCTCTCTCTCTCTCTCTCTCTCTCTCTCTCTCCCCTGTACGAGTCAGGTATTTTATCTTTTAAGTTAATATCTTTTTGTTTGTACTTATTTTGCTTTAGTTTCCAAGGTTTCTTATCAGTTTCTCTTTATTCCTCTTTCGTTATCTCTCCCTTCTTGTTCTTCTTCTTACGTGTTGCCCATGACCCGTGTGTGTGTGTGTGTGTGTGTGTGTGTTATTATCCTCCTTCATTCATTTGCTCTTTTTCTCTCTCACTCTCAGAGTCCCTCCTCCTCCTCTCCACTCCTCCTCCCTCCTCCTCCTCATCACAACCTCAAAACCTAAATTCTTCTGTGTTGCTATGCATTCTCTCTTACAGTGTTTAATACTTAGCTTCCTTCCCTCCCTCCTCCCATCCTTCCCTTCTTCCTTCCCCTAGTTTAATAACGTCCCTCCCCTCCCTCCTCCCTCCCCTCCCTCCCTCCCTCCCTCCCTCACTTCCCTCCCCCTCCTCCCTCCATACTCCCCCTCCTCTCCTTCCTCCCTCCTCCTTCCTTCCCTTCCCCCCTCCTCCCCTCCCCTCCCTCCTTCCCTCCCTCAAGTTCACATAACCAACACTTCCCACCTGCCTCCTTCCCTTCCTCCTCTCCTCCTTCCCTCCCCATCCAGTGTTCATAACCTCCCCGCCTCCCACCCCACCCCCGTCCCACCGACCGTCAGTTTGTACCCACCTTCCTGTCTTGTACCCACACCCGGCCACAGACCAGAGCCACGTGGGTTTAAATTCGACCACATGATTACCCGCGCTTTTCACAGGCTTGCCAACACAACCTTTGACAGAACATAAGAACATAAGGAGTCTGCAATAGGCTGGTTGGCCTGTGCATGGCAGCTCCTGTCGAGAGTTACTACCACTCTCTATCATCCATGAATCTATCCAGCCTCCTTTTGAAACTTTCCAGAGTTCCAGCACTTACTACAAAGTTGCTAAGCTTGTTCCACTCGTCCACCACCCTATTTGTGAACCAGTTCCTTCCTATCTTCCTCCTAAACCTAAACTTATCCAACTTAAACCCGTTGCTCCGAGTCCTATCCTGCTCTGATGTTATAAGAAGAGCCAGTACTCAGCAAATTATAATAACCGCTTTGTTCACTGTTATACTCGCGTTTGTTTTAACACGGATATGAATTTAAATGAGTTTGATTATTTGTTTTGATTTACAGATACAGAGTTGATAATAATAACAATATTAACATGGCTGACCCAGTTGAGAACCTGAACTCTCTTTGAGGCACCTGATATATACTATACATTTATCTCAAGGAAGTATTATGTAACATTTAGTAACATCTGGTAAGCATGTGTCTACTATAGGCCTCATGGTAAACAAACACAGATGGTGACGTGTGTGTGTGTGTGTGTGTGTGTGTGTGTGTGTGTGTGTGTGTGTGTGTGTGTGTGTTAGGACCAGAAAACCAAGTTGTTGTTTTCATTATTATTTATTGTACGTTGGTCAAGAATTTCCACTGGCTCGCGTATTTTTGTTCGTGGCGCGCGGCTCTTAGGTCCTATACTACCGGCGCGTGATTGGGGAACGGTAAGGGAGAGAGAGAGAGAGAGACAGAGAGAGAGAGAGAGACAGAGATTGTTAAAGAAAAAAAAAGAGAGAGGCGAAGTGAGAGAAAAAAGAAAGATAAACAGAGAGAGTGAGAAAAACAGACAAACAAACACAGAAAGCTAGCAAACAGGACTCATCAAACACACTCAATAACACACTCAACACACACACACACACACACACACACACACGCTTATCGGAACCCAGTGTAGGAAACTTTTGTCGCCTTTCCGGTCTCTCTTAAGCACCTAAATCAGTACCTGTGACACGTGCTTTGTACACCGCGCCTGCGCACCTGTGACACCTGCTGCCTTATACCGCCCCCGCCACCTGTGACACGTGCCTTATACCTGTGACACCTGCCTTACACCTGTGACACCTGCCTTATACCTGTGACACGTGCCTTATACCTGTGACACGTGCCTTATACCTGTGACACCTGCCTTATACCTGTGACACCTGCCTTATACCTGTGACACCTGCCTTACACCTGTGACACGTGCCTTATATCTGTGGCACGTGCTTTATATCTGTGACACGTGCTTTATACCTGTGACACGTGCTTTATACCTGTGACACCTGCCTTACACCTGTGACACCTGCCTTATACCTGTGACACCTGCCTGGGGTATATACAGTAGATATGAGGGGCGTATATGGTGGGGTGTATAGGGGTGAGGGGCGTATATGGTGGGGTGTATAGGGGTGAGGGGTGGGTGTGCGCGTTATATTAGTTCCTCCTGTGGCGTATTTGCAAGGACAGGTGTGTGGGAGAGGAGGAGGTGGTGGTGTGTGTGTGTGTGTGTGTGGCAGGTCTAGACTTCCATGTTTTCTTTTCCCCCTCCCCCTACCCCTCTTCTTTTCTCTCTCTCTCCTCTCTCTCTCTCATTTCCATCTTTATCAGGAGTTACCATTTAGTCCCTTTAACATCTTTCTTATTTGTTCTTCCTTCTTTCTTTATTCCTCTCTTTATCAACCCTTACTACTCCCCATTTATTCGCGTTCATTTCTTCCTTTCCATCTGTTTCGTTAGTGTGTTTGTCAAGATCATCTTTTCCACATGTGATATCTCTCCCTTTCCCAGTGTTTAGCGCCCTCTTCCTCTCTTCCTTCCTTTATTCGTGTTATCATCCATCTCCCCTTTGTTATTCTCTGTCTCTTCCATGTTTATCAGTTTTTTTTATTTGCTTTTATCTTCTGTGTTGTTTATTCTTCATTAATTTGTTGTTTATTGTTGATTTCTTTACTTATTTTCTTATTTAATGTTATTTTCATTTTTAATAATAATGATAATAATAAAATAACAACAACAACAATACTACAATACTACTACTACTACTTCTACCACTACTACTACTACTACTTCTACTACTACTACTACTACTACTACTACTGCTACTACCACTACTACTACTACTACTTCTACTACTACTTCTACTACTACTACTACTACTACTGCTACTACCACTACTACTACTACTACTTCTACTACTACTACTACTACTACTACTAAGGAAGAGTTAGTATCAAGGCGTCATAAGGTTATCTCTGAAATCATGTTGACAAATATTTACCGTCGTGATGTTCCTTTGTTTTTGTTTATCATATGCAGGGTGACTGAGGTACGGTTATTATTGTTGTTATTATTAAAATCTTTCTTTCTTTCTTGTTGTTAAGGTTTATATTGTTTTATTATTATTATTATTATTATTATTATTATTATTATTATTATTATTATTATTATTATTAAGGGCGCTGGGAGGAGTGTTAGCTAGCGGCCGTTTGGTTCCCAGGAAGCTGCTCACTTCCCCTTGTATTGGCCCCTCTTAACCATTGCTGGGTGAGGGGGGTGGGGGAATGTTACTAAGTGAGTCTCTCTCTCTCTCTCTCTCTCTCTCTCTCTCTCTCTCTCTCCACACGCCCTTACGCACTGCCCTCCCTGCCTCTCTCTCTCTCTCTCTCTCTCTCTCTCTCTCTCTCTCTCTCTCCTCTCTCTCTCTCTCTCTCTCTCTCTCTCTCTCCCTCCCTCCTCCCCCCTTACTAAATCATGCCCTACATTCTCCCCCTCATATCACCCCTCCTCTACATTTCCCGCCCACCCCGCGTCTGTCTCCTCCCCTTCGCCCTCTCTCTCCCTTCTCCTCCCCTCCCTCCCCTCTCTCCCCCCCCCTCTCTCTCCTCTCTCTCTCTCATTGTGAATGGTGTCTTAATGTCTTCCTCAATATTGCTTACATGCACAGATGCCCTCCCTATACCCCCTCCACCTTTAGTTCCCTCCACATTTAGTTCCCTCCCTTTGAATTCCCTCCACTAATTCCCCTCCACATTTTAGTTCCCTCCATTTTAGTTCCCTCCACATACAGATTTCCTCCACACTGAGTTCCCTCCACTAGTTCCCTCACACTTTAGTTCCTCCACATTTAGTTTCCTCACATTTTAGTTCCTCCACACTTTAGTTCCTCCACCTTTTAGTTCCTCACATTTAGTTCCTCCACATTTAGTTCCTCCACATTTTAGTTCCTCCACATTTAGTTCCTCACCTTTGGATTTCCTCCACACTTTAGTTCCCTCCCACATTTAGTTCCCTTCACACCTTTAGTTCCCTCCACACACACACACACACACACACACACACACACACACACACACACGTGAAATTATGCTTCATAGGTCAGGTTATATGGACCACCTAAAGAATACACATCCCAGCTTACTTCACCTGATGATGCTTAACTCTAACCTAACGTAACCTCACCTACCCTAGCCTAGCCTAGCCTAACCTAGCCTAACGCTAACCTAACCTAACGCTAACCTGAGAGACTTAACATAAGAAAATAAGAAAATAAGGAGTCTGCAATAGGCCGGTTGGCCTGTGCATGGCAGCTCCTGTCGAGAGTTACTACCACTCTCTATCATCCATGAATCTATCTAGCATCCTTTTAAAACTTTCCAGCGTTCCCGCACTTACTACAAAGTTGGTAAGCTTGTTCCACTCGTCCACCACCCTATTTGTGAACCAGTTCCTTCCTATCTCCCTCCTAAACCTATCCAACTTAAATCCGTTGCTACGAGTCCTATCCTGCTCGGATATTATAAGAACTTTATCTATATCTCATTTATTGATTCCTTTCACCCACTTAAATACTTCTATCATATCTCCCCGCACTCTTCGTCTTTCTAGGTAATGCAAGTTAAGTTTCTTTAACCTATCCTGATATGGAAGGTTTCTAAGTCCCGGAATCATTTTCGTCATTCTTCGTTGCACCGACTCTAGTGAATTGATATCCATTCTATAATAAGGGCACCAGAACTGAACCACATAATCGAGGTGCGGCCTGACTAGCGCAAGATATAGTTGCAATAAGACCTCTGCACTCTTATTACTTACACTTCTAGATATAAAACCTAATACTTTTTGCCTTATTTCGAACATTAACGCACTGTTTTCTAGGCCGTAGGTCCGGGATTACAAGTACCCCTAGGTCTCTTTCACAAGTCGACTTCTCTAGGTTGATGTTGTTAAGGCTGTATACATTATCAGTATTTGTTCTTCCAATATTAAGTACGCTGCACTTGCTGGTGTTGAATTTCATTTGCCATTTTTCAGACCACCCCTGCGTAACCTAACCTAACGCTAACCTAACTTAACGCTAACCTAAGAGACTTGTAGGGAACAGTGTCAGTATAGGTGAAAGTGAAAATGGCATGATGGCAGAATCTGGCAGGACTCCTCACACTGCCTACTAGACTTTGTGTGTGTGTGTGTGTGTGTGTGTGTGAGGGGGGTGTTGGTGTCAGGGGGTCCTTCAGGGGGGGTGAGTGTCCTATGGGAAGGGTCCTCCTATATATCTCCCAGCTGCATAGGCCTACTGTTCCTGCCTGTCCGTCTCCCTTCCCTTTCTCTCCTCCCTCCTTTTCTCCCTCCCTCTCCCTTACCTCCTGCATTAGGCCTCATGACATTACGTGTGGATACTGGCTGTCTCCTCTGCTATGCTTCATCTTAGTTTCTAGATACTGGGATCAGCAGTGACATAAGCAAGTTTCCGGATGACACCAAAATAGGGCGGCAGATTAATTCAGGGCAGGATGCAAATGCACTATAGGAGGATCTAAATAAACTACAGAGGTGGTCAGAAAAATGGCAAATGAAATTCAATACCAGCAAGTGCAGTGTACTTAATATTGGAAGAACAAATACTGATAATGTATATAGCCTTAACAACATCAACCTAGAGAAGTCGACTTGTGAAAGAGACCTAGGGGTACTTGTAAGCCCGGACCTACGGCCTAGAAAACAGTGCGTTAATGTTCGAAATAAGGCAAACAGAGTATTAGGTTTATATCTAGAAGTGTAAGTAATAAGAGTGCAGAGGTCTTATTGCAACTATATCTTGCGCTAGTCAGGCCGCACCTCGATTATGCGGTTCAGTTCTGGTGCCCTTATTATAGAATGGATATCAATTCACTAGAGTCAGTTTGACGAGAAATGATTCGGGACTTAGAAACCTTCCATATCAGGATGGAGTTAAAAAAGAAACTTAACTTGCAATTCCTAGAAAGACGAAGAGTGCGGGGAGATATGATAGAAGTATTTAAGTGGGTGAAAGGAATCAATAAAGGAGATATAGATAAAGTTCTTATAATATCCGAGCAGGATAGGACTCGGAGCAACGAATTTAAGTTGGATAAGTTTAGGAGGGAGATAGGAAGGAACTGGTTCACTAATAGGGTGGTGGACGAGTGGAACAAGCTTAGCAACTTTATAGTAAGTGCTGGAACGCTGGAAAGTTTCAAAAGGAGGCTGGATAGATTCATGGATGATAGAGAGTGGTAGTAACTCTCGACAGGAGCCTCCATGCACAGGCCAACCGGCCTATTGCAGACTCCTTATTTTCTATGTTTTTATGTTCTTATGTTCTAATTGAACTATTGGCTGCATAGGCCTACTCCCCAACTGCATAGGCCTACTCCAGTCACCAACTGCATAGGCCTTCCCCAGTCACCAGATTCATAGGCCTACTCCAGTCCCCAGCTGCATAGGCCTACTCCACCCTTCACACACACCCTCTCGTAGGGGTCACCAGGAACGAGGTAGTGAAGGAACCCTGATGTTGTGTTGTGAATCATCAGGTCAGAAAGTGCGTGGATTATGTCTCCCCGACCTCACCCGTTTCCTTCCCTCTGCCACCAATGATCTCCGTCACCTTGAGAATGATAACAACACCTCAGGTAGATGATAATGATAGTAATAATAATGATAATAATAGGAATAATAACGGTAATAATAGGAGGGACAATAATATAACAACAATAGCAACAATCACAACAATAATAGCAACTATCACAACAATAATAGCAACTATCATAACAACAAACAAACAAAAATTGGAGGAAAAAAAACAAACAAACAAATACATTTCCCACCAGGTAGCACATGTGTACAGCAAGTGACTAATGACCAAACAGGTGTATATGAGCGCATGTTACCTGTCACTCTGATACCCCCCCCCCCTCCTCTGTCATATAATACACCTGTTTTAACATGTGTCAACTCCCCTGTCTGATACATACATACATACATACATACATACATATATACATACATACAGTACATACATACAGTACATGCATGCATACATACATACATACATACATTACATATATACATACATACAGTACATACATACATATATACATACATACATTACATATATACACATACATACAGTACATACATACATACATACATACATACATACATACATTACATACATACATACATACATACAGTACATACATACATACATACATGCATACATACATACATACATACATACATACATAAGAACAGCCTCCTTTTGAAACTTTCCAGCGTTCCAGCACTTACTACAAAGTTGCTAAGCTTGTTCCACTCGTCCACCACCCTATTTGTGAACCAGTTCCTTCCTATTTTGTTAACATTTTGTTGTAAGTCTTAAGAGAGATGGAAGAATTTTATTAATATTGGAGTCTCTAATTAGGAGGAAGACCAGACCTTAGTGTGTGTGTCTCTGTACTGTCTCGTGGTCTCCCCTCCTCTTCCCTCTCCTCCTTCCCTCTCTCCTCCTCTCCCTCCTCCCTCCCTCCCTCCCTCCTCCCAACATTCCTTCACGTTCCAAAGATAAGGTTTAAAAAAAAACTGCCTTGTGCCAGTCTGTGTGTACCCTGAGCCAGCCCACACACACACACACACACCTCACCTAACTGATAGATGTAGTCTACGTGTGGGGATATCTTCATTATTTTCAAGACTTCAACGCTGCCAGAGGACCAGTTCGGTGTAAGCATGAGTAGGTCGGGCGAACAGAGGGCGTCTCAGGTATCCCACGTGGGTTAGGTGGGAAAGAGAGAGAGAGAGAGAGTGGATGGGTTATAGGCCTACTGCTTGTTGCCTGCCCGTCTACCTACCCCATGATGTCTCTCTCTCTCTCTCTCTCTCTCTCGTCGCCCCCTACCCTAAACCGTCCTACCTCAAGCATCCCACCACACTCCCACCTATAACCCCCCCACCCCCACCCACCCCACACACCCCACCCCACACCCCCACCACACCCCCAACCCCTCCAACCATCCTCATTCTTAAGCCATCTCAACTATAATATATCACCGCTGATTGGCCCATTGAAGATCTCTCTCGTCATTAAGGGTAAGGGGTAATGGTTAGGGTATTAAGGGTAGAATTAAGGAGTAAGGGTAATGGTTAGGGTGTTAAGAGATAGAATTAAGGGTAAGGGGTAATGGTTAGGGGTGTTAGGGGTAGAATTAAGGGTAAGGGGTAATGGTTAGAGTATTAAGGGTAGAATTAAGAGGTAAGGGGTAATGGTTAAGATTATTAGGGGTAGAATTAAGAAGGGGGTAATGGTTAGGGGTGTTAAGGGGTAGAATTAAGGTAAGGTAATGGTTAGGGTATGAGAGGAGAATTAAGGAGTAGGGGTAATGGTTAGAGTATTAGGGTAGAATTAGGGTAGGGGTAATGGTTAGGGGTATTAAGGGTAGAATTAAGATAAGGGGTAATGGTTAGGGGGTAGGGGTAGAATTAAGAGATGAGGGAATGGTTAGGGGTGATAGGGGTAGAATTAAGTGGGGGTAATGGTTAGGTATTAAGGGAGTAGAATTAAGATAAGGGGTAATGATTAAGAGTATTAAGGGTAAGGGGGTAAAGGTTTGAGGTATTAAGGGGTAGAATTAAGGGTAAGGGGGTAATGGTTATGGGTATTAAGGGTAGAATTAAGGTTGGTTAGGTGCAGTGGTGATTGGGGTAGTGAAGCATATATCCCCCCTCCCCATGGTGACCCCCCCCTCCTCCCCTCCCATGGTGACCCACCTCCCTACCCTCCCCAGTGACCCCCAACCTCCCTACCCCTCCCCATTGGTGACCCCCTCCTCCCCTCCCCATTGGTGACCCCCACCTCCTCCCCTCCCCATTGGTGACCCCCACCTCCTCCCCCTCCCCCCATGACCCCCACCTCCTCCCCCCTCCCCATGGGCCCCCCACCTCCTACCCCGTCCCCCATGGTGACCCCCCCCTCCTCCCCTCACCCATGGTGACCCCCCACCTCCTCCCCCCCTCACCCACCCAGGTGACTCCCACCTCCCTCCCCTCCCCTGCTAAGCCTGGAGTTCTTGTCCACATTCCAGGAGGTAACACGGGGAGGGAGAAGACAAGTGACCACACAAGACGTTGCACTATTGGTTCTCAACGGGTTAGGAAAGACTGTCTGTCTGTGTCTGTCCGTATGTCTCTCGTATACCACCACATCTACACCACCACCACCACCACCACCACTACCACCACCACCACCACCACCACCACCTACCACCACCACCACCACCACCACCACACCAGGATCAATTTGCATTGTTTCCTTTAACTTCATTCACAGCTCACCGATTCCCCTTTCCCCTCACCTTCCCTTCACCCCCTCCTCTCCCCCTCTCTCCCCCTCTCGCCTCCCCCTCTCGCCTCACCTCCTCTCCTCACCCTCTCACTCTCTCCTTTACCCTCCAGATGATAAACAAACCCCATGCTCTCTCTCTCTCTCTCTCTCTCTCTCTCTCCTCTCTCTCTCTCTCTCTCTTCCTCCTCCTCCCCCTCCCTAACAGCCAGCAACAATCTGATTTCCCTCGTCCGACTAAGGAGTGGGAAGTGGTTGGATTTATGTTGGGTTAGGTGAGGTTGGGTGAGTAGGATTGGAGTGCGTGAGGTTAGGTTAGGGTGAGGTTGGGTGAGGTTGAGTGAGGCAGGTTTCTAATCGCCAGTAAAAATAAAGCTTGTGGACATTCTTCAGGTGATCAGTGGAAGTCAGAATGATCACGTGGTGTTCAGAAGCTTCAGAACAGTTGCCTATAAACGACTGTGGTGGTAGTTGTGGTAGTGGTGGAGATGGTGGTATTGGTGGTTGTTGTGGTTGAAGAGGCGAAAGGTCTTGGTTAGTAGTAGTGGTGGTGGTAGAGGAGTTAGCGGTAATGGTGGTATGTTGTTATGCCTCGAGGTAAGGTTGGCACTCCTGCTTCAGACTCGCACCAGACGGAAAAATGGCTGACGCGCCCCGCAGATTTTAGTCAGGGTGCGGGAGGTTAAAGGTGCGGAGGAGAGGGTGAAGAAGGAGGTGGGGGAAAGAAGTGTCAGTAAGAATGGAAATGAGTGTCAAAGGAAAGGGTGAGGAGGAAGAAGGTGGGGGGGTGAGAGAAGGAAGGAAAGGGGAGGAGGATCCTGGGGAGAGAAGACTGGAAAGGATTTAGAGAATGGAAAAGACAAGCGGGTGAGAGGTAGCGGCGTGAGGAGTGACCAGGGGAGGGGCTGGAGAGAGGGAGAATGTGTTAGATTAGGTTAGGTGGTGTTGTGGGGGTGGGTTTTGTAGCCAGTGAAAGGAAGATCAGAGGTGGAAGGAAGGTATAGTTAGGGTTGTGTCATGGGTTAGTTATTGTCTGCCGGTACAGGCACTAGCCATCTACCCTGATATATATGGTGTTTAAGGGCCTTGTTTCATATGCACACTACTGGCGGATGCTGGTCTAGGGAGGTTGTCTATTGCCTGGCCGTGTAGATCGGGGTGGCAATGGACCTTTAGAATTTGGTAACTTTTGGGAACCATGTATGGTTGTTGTCGTTATCTGGTGGGAGTCTTTGAAGGAGTTTTTGCTCTGTCGTTCTATCTTTTGCAGATTGTGCTGGCCAGGGTGTGCAGCTGCTGGGTGGGTTTATTCTCAGGTCTCTATGTATCTCGGCTGTGGTTCTGGTGAAGGGTTATCTTTCCTGTGACGAATCTTAGGGCTTCATTTTGGACCACCTGTAATTTTAATATTTAGTGGTGCTCATAGTATGAAGAAGTACTGCTGGGTAAGTTAATATCGGTGTGATAAATGATGTCACCAGGCGGAGTTTTATTTTCTCAGGAAGCGCTTTAAAGGTATAGTTTTCTCAGCTCTCTTCTTGCCTTTTCCTTCCTGGTGTGGACATGATGGGAGGGAAGGAAGGGAAGGAGGAGGAGGAGGGAATGGAGGGAGAGAGGGAATGGAGAGGAGGGAGGGAGGAGGGAGGAGGGGGGGAAGGAAGGAGGGCGGGGAAGGAAGGGAAGGGAGGAGAGCACTGGCGGGGAAAGGGAGAGAGCAGACGGGAGGAGAGTGAAGAGTGATGACAGAGAAAGGAGCAGAGACACAGAGAGATTAAAGACTAATAAGTGACAAATTCAAGTTTAATTAAGAGTTATTTGGAAATTAATGGAGATAAAGTTGAGAATCGTGATTGGTAGATGGGGGTGATGGGGGAGGTGGGGGTGGGGGAGGTGGGGAAGGGAGGTGGGGTGGGAGGGGAGGTGGGGGTTTGGTGGGGAAGTGGGGGTGGGAAGGGGGGTGGAGGTGGGAGAGGAGGTGGAGGGGTGAAGAAGGAAGAGTGACAATGGGGGAGAGGGGAAGGAGGGCAGGGGAAGGGGGAGAAAGGGCAGGAGGGGGGGAAGAAGGAGGAGAGGACTAGGCAGAGTGGAGAGTTTTGCTGTGAATACTAAAAGAAGGAGTCGTGTGTGTGTGTGTGTGTGTGGTGTGTGTGTGTGTGTGTGTAGTCTTCGTTAAGTGGACATTCACAGCTGGTTTGTGCAGGGGAGGGGGATTGATTACATTCAGTCATTCAACATTTTTTCTTTTCATTATTCCTCTATAGCTAAACAGGTATTAATTAACCTTTATTTAGACGAAGAAACGACAAAGACATTTTAATTCGAGTAGATGGTCAGTAGAGATCGAGGAGGGAGGTAGGGGGTCGAGGAGGAGTAGAGTCGAAGGGAGGGAAGGGGTCGAGGAGGAGGGAGGGGTTCGAGGAGGGAGGGGTAGGGGTCGAGGAGGGAGGGGTAGGGGTCGAGGAAGGAAGAGTGGGGGTCGAGGAGGAGAGGTGGGGAGTCGAGAGGAGGGGGAAGGGGTCGAGGAGGGAGAGGGTAAGGGGTCGAGGAGGAGGGGTAGGGTCGAGGAGGAAGAGGGGTCAGGGAGGGAGGGGAGGGAGAGAGGAAAACATTTTTAGGGAATTAAATCATTCACAAGAGTCGCTAATTGAAATGTTGTGGTAAAGATAGGAATATGTAAGGTGGTTTTTGAGGTGAGGGGGAGGGTTGGGGGGAGGGAGTGAGGGTGAGGGGGAGGGTTAAGTAGAGTGATGAATATATAATTTGTGATAATGAACGACAGTCAATGACCTCTTAACGATAAACCTTCCGTCTCAGTAAGGCTTAGATTGAGACATCTCTCTCTCTCTCTCTCTTCTCTAAACATGGACTCTAACACCTTGGTGTGGCTTAGGTGGTGTATGTCGCAATTGGTGTCTGATGTAAGTCAGTGTCAGATGTAAGTGTGTGTGGATGTGGGGTGTGGTGTGGATGTGAGATTGGTGTGGATGTAGGGATTGGTGTGGATGTGAGGGTGGTGTGGATGTAGGGTGTGGTGTGGATGTGGGGTGGTGTGGATGTGGGGTGGTGTGGATGTAGGTGGTGTGGATGTGGGGGTGGTGTGGATGTAGGTGTGGTGTGGATGTGGGGTGGTGTGGATGTAGGGTGGTGTGGATGTGGGGTGGTGTGGATGTGGGGTGGGTGTGGATGTAGGGTGGGTGTGGATGAGGGTGGTGTGGATGTAGTGGTGTGGATGTGGGATGGTGTGGATGTAGGGTGGTGTGGATGTAGGGTGGTGTGGATGTAGGGGTGGTGTGGATGTGGGTGTGTGGATGAGGTGGTGTGGATGGGTGGTGTGGATGTAGGGTGGTGTGGATGTGGGGATGGTGTGGATGTAGGATTGGTGTGGATGTAGGGTGTGGTGTGGATGTGGAGTGGTGGTGTGGATGTGGGTGGTGTGGATGTGGGTGGTGTGTGGTGGTGTGGATGTAAGGTGGTGTGGATGTGGGGTGGTGTGGATGTAGGGTGGTGTGGATGTAGGGATTGGTGTGGATGTAGGGGTGTGGTGTGGATGTAGGGGTGGTGTGGATGTAGGGTGGTGTGGATGTAGGGTGTGGTGTGGATGTAGGTTGGTGTGGATGTGGGTGGTGTGGATGTGGGGGTGTGGTGTGGATGTAAGTTGGTGTGGATGGAGGTGGGTGTGGATGTGGGGTGTGGTGTGGATGTAGGGTGGTGTGGATGTGGGTGGTGTGGATGTAGGGGTGGTGTGGATGTAGGGTGGTGTGGATGTGGGGGTGGGTGTGGATGTGGGGTGGTGTGGATGTAGGGGTGGTGTGGATGTGGGATGGGTGTGGATGTGGGGTGGTGTGGATGTGTGGTGGTGTGGATGTAGGGTGGTGTGGATGTGGATGGGTGTGGATGTGGGGTGGTGGATGAGGTGGTGTGGATGTAAGTGTGGTGTGGATGTGGGGTGTGGTGTGGATTAGGTGTGGTGTGGGGTGGTGTGGATGTAGGGTGTGGTGTGGATGTTGGTGTGGATGTGGGGTGTGTGTGGTGTGTGGATGTGGGGTGGTGGATGTAGGGGTGGGTGTGGATGTGGGGTGGTGTGGATGTGTAGGGTGGTGTGGATGTGGGGTGGTGTGGATGTGGGGTGGTGTGGATGTAGGGTGTGTGGATGTAGGGTGGTGTGGATGTGGGATGGTGTGGATGTGGGATGGTGTGTGGATGTGGGGTGTGGTGTGGATGTGGGTGTGGATGTGGGGTGGTGTGGATGTGGGGTGGTGTGTGTGGATGTAAGGTGGTGTGGATGTAGTGGTGTGGATGTAGGGTGTGGTGTGGATGTAGGTGGTGTGGATGTAGGTGGTGTGGATGTGGGGTGGTGTGGATGTAGGGTTGGTGTGGATGTGGGGGTGGTGTGGATGTAGGGGTGGTGTGGATGTGGAGTGGTGTGGATGTGGGGTGGTGTGGATGTGGGGTGGTGTGTGGATGTGGGGTGGTGTGGATGTGGGGTGGTGTGGATGTAGGGGTGGTGTGTGGATGTGGGGTGGTGTGGATGTGGGGTGTGGATGTAGGGTGTGAGGTTGGGTGGTGTGTGGATGTGGGGTGGTGTGGATGAGGTGGGGTGGTGTGGATGTAGGGTGGTGTGGATGTAGGGTGGTGTGATGTAGGGTGGTGGATGTAGGGTGGTGTGGATGTAGGGTGGTGTGGATGTAGGTGGTGGGATGTAGGTGTGTGGATGTAGGTGGTGTGGATGTAGGGTGGTGTGGATGTAGGTGGTGTGGATGTGGTGGATGTAGGGTGGTGTGGATGTAGGGTGGTGTGGATGTAGGGTGGTGTGGATGAGGGTGGTGGATGAGGGGTGTGGATGAGGGTGGTGTGGATGGAGGGTAGTGTGGATGTAGGGGGGTGTGGATGTAGGGTGGTGTGTGGATGTAGGGTGGTGTGGATGTAGGGTGGTGTGGATGTGGTAGTGGTGTGGATGGGGAGTGTGGATGTAGGGTGGTGTGGATGTGAGGGTGGTGTGGATGTAGGGGGTGTGATGTAGGGGTGTGTGGGATGTAGGGTGGTGGATGTAGGGTGGTGGATGTAGGGTGGTGTGGATGAGGGTGGTGTGGATGTGTGGGTGTGGATGTAGGGTGGTGATGAGGGGTGGTGTGGATTGTGGTGGATGAGGGTGGTGTGGATGAGGGTGGTGGGATGAGGGGTGGTGTGGATGTAGGGTGGTGTGGATTGGGGTGGTGGATGTAGGGTGGTGGATGTAGGGTGGTGTGGATGCAGGGGGTGGATAGGTGTGTGGATGTAGGGTGGTGTGGATGTAGGGTGGTGTGGATGTAGGGTGGTGGATGTAGGGTGGTGTGTGGATGTAGGTAGTGTGGATGTAGGGTGGTGTGGATGTAGGGTGGTGGATGTAGGGTGGTGTGGATGTGGGTGGTGTGGATGTAGGGTAGTGTGGATGAGGGGTGGTGGATGTAGGGTGGTGTGGATGTAGGGTGGTGTGGATGTAGGGTGGTGTGGATGTAGGGGTAGTGTGTGGATGTAGGGGGTGTGGATGTAGGGTGGTGTGGATGTAGGGTGGTGTGGATGTAGGGTGGTGTGGATGTAGGGTGGGTGTGGATGTAGGGTGGTGTGGATGTAGGGTGGTGTGGATTAGGGGTGGATGTAGGGTGTGTGGATGGGTTGGATGTAGGGTGTGGAGTAGGGTGGTGTGGATGTAGGGTGGTGTGGATGTGCGGTGGATGTAGGGTGGTGTGGATGTGGGTGGGTGTGGATGTAGGGGTAGTGTGGATGTAGGGTGGTGTGGATGTAGGGTGGTGTGGATGTAGGGTGGTGGATGTAGGGTGGTGTGGATGTAGGGTGGTGTGGATGTAGGGTGGTGTGGATGTAGGGTGGTGTGGATGTAGGGTGGTGTGGATGTAGGGTGGTGTGGATGTAGGGTGGTGTGGATGTAGGGTGGTGGATGTAGGTGGTGTGGATGTAGGGTGGTGTGGATGTAGGGTGGTGTGTGGATGTAGGGTGGTGTGGATGTAGGGGTAGTGGATTGTGGGTGGGTGTGGATGTAGGGTGGTGTGGATGTAGGGTGGTGGATGTGGGGTGGTGTGGATGTAGGGGTGGTGTGGATGTGGTGGGTGTGTGATGTAGGGTGGTGGATGTAGGGTGGTGTGTGGATGTAGGTGGTGTGGATGAGGGTGGTGGATGTAGGGTGGTGGATGTAGGGTGGTGTGGATGTAGGGGTGTGATGAGGGTGGTGTGGATGTAGGGTGGTGTGGATGTAGGGTGGTGGATGTAGGGTGGTGTGGATGTAGGGTAGTGTGGATGTAGGGTGGGTGTGGATGTAGGGGTGGGTGTGGATGTAGGGTGGTGTGGATGTAGGGTGGTGTGGATGAGGGTAGTGTGGATGTAGGGTGGTGTGGATGTAGGGGTGTGGATGTAGGGTGGTGTGGATGTAGGGTGGTGTGGATGTAGGGTGGTGTGGATGTAGGTAGTGTGTGGATGTAGGGTGGTGTGGATGGTGGGTGGTGTGGATGTAGGGGTGGTGTGGATGAGGGTGTGGATGTGGGTGTGTGGATGTGGTGTGGATGTAGGGTGGTGGAGAGGTGGTGATGTAGGGGTGGATGTAGGGTGGTGTGGATGGTGGTGATGTAGTGTGTGGATGTGTGGTGTGGATGTAGGGGTGGTGGATGGGGTGTGGGGGATGTAGGTGGTGTGGATGAGGTGGTGTGGATGGGGAGGGGTGGATGTAGGTGGTGGAGGGTGGTGGGATGTAGGTGGTGGATGTAGGGTGGTGTGGATGTAGGGTGGTGGATGTAGGGTAGTGTGGATGTAGGGTGGTGTGATGTAGGATGTAGGGTGTGTGGATGTAGGGTGGTGTGGATGTAGGGTGGTGTGATGTAGGGTGGATGTGGAATCATTATAAGGTACCATAGACTCATTCATGTTTGTTTGAGGTTAAGTTAGGTTGGTGTTTTAACATTTATTTCATTTGTTTGTTTCTTTGTTTGTGTGTAATGTAAACTTAACTCAACCCTCCTCCTCCCCTCCTCTCCTCAGGTAATACACACACACTCAGCGACTCAAAAAAAAAAAAAAACAGGAAGTAATTTACAGGCTCGAGGTCCTTTAAACACGTCATCAAAACAAACACACGTGCGTCTTCCACCGAGAGAGAGAGAGAGAGAGAGAGAGAGAGAGAGAGAGAAAAAAAAAAGAAAAAAACATTATCTGGCAAACCTCACATTCCTAAGCTACCCTAGTTCACTAGTGTATAGGCCTAAGTGTAAAAGGGAGGGGGGGGGAGGAGGGTGATAGGCCTAAATTGCTGCCTATTTTGGTGGCGTGAGAGTGGCTATATCATTAAGAGACACAACCCGGTTATAATCCAGTGTCATTGCCAATCTATACACGGGTTATGTAATGGATATCGTGCTTTAGATACACATTGTCAAGGGGAGATGAGTGTTTTGTTTACTATTATGGCAACTCGATAATGTAAATAGGAAATATGGAGGTCTTTAATATGTCGAGTCATTTATCCGGTTTGGGTTTCTATTTCTCTTGTGTGGAATGGTTACTTGTCTAGTTCAGTTAGCTCGTTCCAAACTCGTTAGCTCGTTATCTCAGTACACGTTTAGTAAGTAATTGTGTCTCGTCCAGTGTCTCCTTTTAGTGTTTGTTAGCTGAGGTCGTTAGGTAAGGAGGGTCGTTAGGTGAGGTGTGAGGGTCGTTAGGTGAGGTGTGAGGAGGAATGGGGGTCTAGGCAGGTGAGAAGGAATGGGGTCGTTAGGCAGGTGTGAAGGAATGGGGTCGTTAGGGGTGTGAGAAGGAATAGTGTTAGTGAGGTGTGGGGAGGAATGGGGGTCGTAGGGCAGGTGGAGAAGGAATGGGGGTCGTTAGGGTGAGGTGTGAGGAGGAATGGGGGTCGTTAGGCAGGTGTGAGAAGGAATGGGGGTCAGAAGCAGGTGAGAAGGAATGGGGTCGTTAGGGTGGGTGAGAAGGAATGGGGTCGTTAGGCAGGTGTGAGAAGGAATGGGGATCAGTCAGGTGTGAGAAGAAATGTGTGTGTAAGAGCTCATTAAGGAGGTCAATAAAGATACAGTATTAGTGCAAGTGTTAAATAGTGCTAGAATGCAGGCGATAGAGGTCGAGTTAAGTACAAGAGAGAGAGAGAGAGAGAGAGAGAGAGAGAGAGATTACCCAGTACAGGTATTCGGTCAGGTAACAGCTATATCACTTTACAGGTAA